>NW_004955428.1:25537015-25596660 GCF_000276665.1 Chinchilla lanigera | reverse complement strand
TTGGGTTTTTGGGTTTTTCTCTGGTACCCGGAACCGAACTCACAACCTTGCGCTTGCCAGGCAGGCGCTTTGCCGCTGAGCTAAATCCCCAGCCCCAATGTGCCTGTAATTTTAATTCAAAGATAAAACTGAGAAATGGCCATTACGTGCCTAAAAGCTATGACATGTATGTAACTCCAATACAAGGGTAGAACAAAGCTCCATAAGAAACTAGAAAGAGCTAAGTAAAGTAAAAGATGAGGAGGGGATAAAAACTAAACCAACTTGGGAGAAATTACTACACATGAGAAGGAGATGGAGAAGAAGTTAGAGACAATATTACAGACAAGATAGCACCTGAGTTGAGGGAGGATTTCAACACTCCTAAATGTCTCACAGGCCAGGCGTGGTAGCGCACACCTGTAATCCCAGCACTCGCACTCGGGAGGCTGAGGCTGTTTAAGTAAAGAGGATCATTGCAAGTTCAAGACCAGCATGGACTACAAAGTGAGCTCAAGGCCAGCCTGACTGCATAGTGAGACCCTGTCTCAAAAACTAAATAAATAAATAAATAGTAAAAATTAAAAACAATAAATGTGTCACATTCCATCTGGAGGTGGAACTGGAACTTTCTCCTTCCTCAGAATAAGCTGTCTGTTTGTCTGGACACCCATTTCTCCTCTATCCACCACACTCACTTACACACAAGTCCTTCCAGCAAACCCCAGTGATGTCAACCTCCCTGAACCCTGATCTTCATGCTAAGTGCCTAAGTAATCAATTTAAAAACAAGGCGAAAACTTTAGGTAGGAAAATTAAACTGCACGTGAATATTATATCACACTATATCTTCTGTACACCTCTACATAACTTGCTACACTTATGAGTCACTTTTCCAATATATGTAGAATCTGACAATTACATATGTATTTCTCTTTCAATTGTGACATCTGACATACTCAATAGTGTTATTTAAGAAGAATCTACAAAACAACACAAATTCATCTTCCATTTGACACTGATTAAACAAGACCAGGTAAGAAGAATAGCTCTCCAAATAGGTTTCTCTGGGCTTTGGTCAAAGGCTGAGTTATTTTTTCCATTTGTTTGTTTTTATAATACCAAATGGACCATTTAGAGGTAAATCCAAACACTTACTGGATAGCAAAACCCAAAAATTCATTAATTAGTAATAAGTTGAAATTACCAAAACTCTTAACTCTTCCATAACCCACCACTCGCCCACCATTTTGATTACATTCTTTACTGCATTATTTTCCTCCCAAAAAACAGCATAGAGAGAAGTGGTTTTGAAACGTCAGTTTGATCTTATGCTACTTCAGCAGCTTTGAAACTCTAAATTATTACCCAGAAATAATTCAAAAAACACTCACTGGAATGAAAATGTGAAGATGTATAAGACATAATCCTTTCTAAATAGGACTTTTAACTTCAGTGAAATCAGTCAAATATATACAGGTGAATACAGAAAGATTAAGGTAAGTTCTGTATAACAGCAACCTAGAGATGTGAGTGGAAAGAGCCAGCTCCAGAGGAAACTTGGTTCAGTTACCACTTACTAGTTCTGAAGTCTCATTCAAGAGCCTGAATTTCTTTTTTTTTTTAACTGGAGATAATACTGTTGACCTGGAAACTGGATGTGGATTAAACTTTTCAAAATAGTCTTGTATGTCTGTTGTCACTTAGACAACACTCTTTTAATAATAGCCATTAATATCTCTATTTTTCTAAATTACTATTATTGATGAAGATGGCACTGATTTTAGGGGTAATACAGTTCTAAGGAGTTAAAAAGAGACTGTAGTACTAAGAAAGCAAGAGTCATGTAACTAAGAAAAAACAATGATGTTGCTGTTCTTGAACTGTGTATAATTACAGTGATGGTTAACAGATTATGGGCAATCAACAAAGCTTTTTTCCTTTTTAAACGTACCAGTTTCCCAGTCCTAGAATAAGAGACAGAGTATGGCAGATGAAGAATATAATTTCACCTAAAGAAGCACTGCTCTTTGCATCTTAACTGGAATCTTAGGAACCTTATCATCTGAGATGTCCTATTTCACTTACAATAATTTTATTCTAAGGGGCTGGAAGTGTAACCCAGTGGTACAGTGTCTGCCTAGCAGAAACAAGGCTCTGGACTGGATGCAGAGTTACCTTAATGATGCTATTATAACTTCAAATTTTTAACACAGCCCCCCATGCAAATAAACATTAATTGCTGATGACGTATAAAAGCGGTGTACAATACACTATGATAAATGAGAAGGGACAGGTGTTAAAAATAAAAAAAGATATCAGAGCAGTCTGAGAGACACCGTAAGTCACTCCCTTTGTCAGTTCAAGGATAAGATTTATAAAAGTAAGTCAAAGTGTAGTTCACAAAAAAATCCCAAAGACAATCCCAGTAGTGATTTCTAGTAATTCATTAACATTAAAAAAACTCATAAAAAGCAATTTAGTATGAGATTTTATTTTATACTAAGTTGATTTATTATTTCAATAAAAGAGAATAATATTAACCTAGTTGTATAAACAAGGTTCTTGGTGGTTTTGAGTAAACCTCAGGCAATGGTTCAGGCAGAGATTGACACGAGTCATTAATTTCACAATGAGGTACCTGACAACAATATTCTCTATTAAATTTGCCTTATTTAATGATACTGGAAGACATACAGGATTTTTATTATTTCCTGGAAATGTGGATATATATTTTTATTATTTTTATCTTCAAACTAGTTTTAACTCAGTAACTAAAAGAAAATAAATGTCTAATGTCAAGGCCTATGTAAGAGTGTAAGTGCAACTAAACATAACCATACCACAAAATAATAAAAATGATACATGATATTTCTGTGCCCAGAAACTTAAGAACTGTAGTGATTCCACGTACAAAATAAAAATTTTTTGCTAATTTTTTTAAACCACTCTTCTAGCCAAGAATCCTTCAAATATTAATTTGCCCAATTAGTTCCACATTGCCAAATCAATAATGTATAATTGGTGCAACTTGATTCATCTATAGTGTCTCAATTTTACTGCCAATTCAAAACAAGTATCCATGATGTTGAGAAATTATAATAATTTATAATGTCAAAAAGAAATAGAGAATGGGTGTCAAAAAGAAATAAATAGCAAAACTTAGTTTTTGATATCCTTATTAAAACATAAAAAGATTACTTAGAGATATATAAATACATTACTAGTTCTATGCACATGGTCAAGCAGTTCTATAGTTTGATTTTATGTTCTACCAATATCACTGATTTAGGAAGTAATACTACTAGTAAAACTTTTAAAATCAAAAAGGTTTAACTATGTAATGAAGTTTTACAAAAGTATAAAAGAAAACCTCTTTTTAACTTCAGCAATGGAGTGCAAATAAAATATACCTGTAGTAGCATGTAGCATTTCAAGTGTGTATTGTAATAATTACATCTTACAACAGTAACTTGTGGCATATTAGACTATGTAATAACAAGTAGTTTCTTTTTTTTTTTTTCACTAACAGGAACCAAACTCAGTGCTTGCCAGGCAGGCACTGCACTGCTGAGCCATATGCCTAGCTAATGAGTGGTTTCTAAAGATAAAGAAAACTTTCTCTCCATCTATTGAGATGATCATGTGTCTCTGTTGATATGGTGTATTACATTAACTGATCTGCGTATACTGAACCATCCCTGCATCCCTGGGATGAATCCCACTTGGTCATGGTGTATAATCTTCTGATGATTCGCTGAATTCTCTTTGGTAATATTTTATTGAGTATCTTTGCATCTATGTTCATTAGGGAAATTAGCCTGTAGTTCTCTTTCTTGGTTGGGTCTTTCTCTGGTTTTGGTAGCAGGATAATACATGCCTCCAAAAATGAGTTAGGGAGAATTGCTTCCTTTTCAATTTCACTGAACAATATGACAAGAATAGCTATTACATATTCTCTGAATTTTTTGTAGAATTCAGCTGTGAATCCATCAGGACATGGGCGTTTCTTTGTTGGTAGGTTTTTAATCCCATTCTCACTTTCAATAATTGATACTGAGTTCTTCAGTATTTTTACTTCTTTTTTTTTTTTTTTTTGGTTTTTCTCCGGTACCGGGAATCAAACACAACGTTGCTCTTGCCAGGCAGGCACTGTGCCACTGAGCTAAATCCCCAGCCCCCTTTTATTTCTTCTTGATTCAACTTTGGTAGTTCATATTTATCTAGGAACATGTCTATTTCTTTTGTATTTTGAACCCTATGGGAGTAAGGATTTTCAACGTAGGTACTGATGATCTTCTGAATTTCTACAGATCTGTAGTGATTTCACCATTTTCATTCTTTATTGCATAAATTTGATTTTTTTTTCTTTCATTTCTTATTTTGATAAGGTTGCTAGGGGTTTATCAATTTTATTTATTCTTTCAAAAAACCAACTCTTTGATTCATTTTTTGTCATGTTTTCTTCCTCTCAATTGCATTAATTTCTGCCCAGATCTTTATAATTTCCTCCCTTCTTTCGGTTTTCGGCTTGACTTGGATCTTCTTTTTCTAAAACTTTGAGATGTAGCATTAGACTATTTATTTGTTCTCATTCTGTTTCCCTCATGTGTGAGTTTACCTCTATAAACTTCCCTCTGAGGACTGCTTTTAGTGCATCCCACAGATTCTGATAAGTTGTATATATATTTTCATTTATTTATAGATACTGTTTAATTTCTTCTTTAGTTTCATCTGTGCCCCACTGGTTGTTCAGAAGGCTATTATTTAACATCCCTGTGTTTATGGAGTTTTTTGTGGTTCCTTTAGTCATTAATTTCCAATTTCACTGCACTATGGTCAGATAGTATGCATGGGATAATTTCAATCCCTTTGCATTTAGTTAACCATGTTCTATGGGTTAGTATGTGGTCTATTTTAGAGAATGTCAGCTGAGAAGACAAAGTCCAACACTCATTCATGATAAAAACCCTACAGAAAATAGGAATAGATGGTCTTTACCTCAATCTGATCAAAGCCATCTATGACAAACCAATAGACAACATCATATTAAATGGACACAAACTGAAAACTTTCATTTTAAAATCAGGAACAAGACAAGGATGCCCACTGTCACCACTCCTAATCAACATAGTTCTGGAAACATTAGCCAGAGCAGTTAGACACGAGAGACTATAAAAGTAATACAGATAGGAATGGAAGAAGTGAAATTGTCATTATTCACAGATGACATGATACTCTACATGGCAGACCCCCAAAACTCTACCAAAAGACACCTAGAATTAATCAGCAAATTCAGTAGCATAGCTGGATACAAAGTCAACACTCAAAAATCAATAGCATTCCTATATACAAGGAACAAACACACTGAGAGAGAAATTAGGGAAATCACACCTTTTACAGTATCATCCAAAAATTAAAATACACAGGAATCAATCAAACAAAAGAAGCAAAAAATCTATACAGTGAAAACTACAGTACCTTGAAAAAAGGAGACTGAAGAAGATTTCAGAAAATGGAAAGATATTCCTTGCTCATGGATTCAAAAAAACAACATTGTGAAAATGGCCATACTCCCAAAATTGTTGTACAGATTTACTGCAATCCCAATTAAAATACCATTAGTATATCTCACAGATCTACAGAAAATATTCCTAAAATTCATATGAAACCAGAAGAGATCAACATTGTGCAAACAATCCTGGGCAATAGAGACAAATCAGGTGGCAACACAATAATCCATCACTTGAAAGTATATTACAAGGTCATTGCCATAAAATCAATATGGTATTGGCAAAAAAACACACCGGAGGATCAATGGAACAGACTGGAAGGTGCAGCCACAACCACAAACACACTCAGCCAACCTATTTTTGACCAAACAAGTTCACTAGAAGAAAGATCCCCTCTTTAATAAATGGTGCTGGAAAAACTGGCTCACCATATGCCAAAGACTGACTCTAGATCAATGTGTACCACCATGCACCAAACTCAAATCAAAATGGCTCAAAGATTTAAATATTAAAACAGAAACAATAAATCTACTGGAAGAAAAAGCAGGTAAAAATCTTGAAGACATATGGGTAGACAGAGACCTTATGAACAAAAACCAAACTGCATGGGAAATACTTCAAAGAATCTACAACTGGGATCTCATCCTACTGAAAAGTTTTTGCACATCTAAAGAAATCATGAACAAGACTAAGAAGAAAACCCACAAATTGGGGGAAAATTGTAGCTGCCTTTCCCTCAGACAAAGAACTTCTACCTAGAACATATAAAGAACTAAAACATAATCAGCTCCCCCAAATTAAAGATCCAATCCAAAAATGGGCAGCTGAGATGAATACACACTTCTCAGATAAAGAAATACAAATGGCAAATAAATGCATGAAAAAATGTTCAACATCATTAGTCATTTGAGAAATGAAAATTGAAACAACACTGAGATTCCATCACAACACTGAGATTCCATCTCACCACAGAAAGAATGGCTATCATCAAGAAATCAACCAATAACAAATGCTGGCGAGGCTATGGGGAAAAAGAAACCCTTCTCTAATGTTGGTGGGAGTGTAGACTGGTGCAGCCACTGTGGAGATCAGTTTGGAGATTCCTCAGTAAACTAGGACTAGAGGTCCCATTCAACCCCTTGTGGGTATTTTTCCAGAAGAACTACAAATATCACACCACAGCAATATATGTGCACCCATGTTTATAGCTGCTCAATTTGTTATAGCTAAAGCGTGGATGCAACCCAAATGCCCATCAACTGAGGAATGGATCAAAAAGATGTGGTACGTTTACATAATGGAATATTACTCAGCTATAAAGAAAGATAAACTTGGGACCTTTATATGTAAATGGATGCAACTAGAGTCCATAGTCATAAGTGAAATAAATCAGACTCTCATGTGTAAATATCATGTTGTCTCACTAGTGCAAGAACCTGAAAGAGTAAATAAAATCTGAAAGGTATAATAGATACTGTGAAAGGAAAACAAACTGCTCAAAGGAAAGGAACAACTGGGATGAGGGAAAAAAGAAAATGAAATATATATATATACATACACACACAGGATACCTGAGACTTGTACTACTGACTTCTATTTCTTTATCGAAAGGAACAGTTAATGTTTAATTGCTTGATCAATCTTACATGCCTATATTTGTTTAACGAGTAAGCAATTTGATGATAACAATACATAATACAACAACCATTATTAATTTCTTACCACCCTGTCTGAAATTCTGTATTGCTTCTATTGTTTGGATGTTGTTTTGTTCATGTCTGTGTGTTTGTTAATGTGTTTTCACTCTTTTATCTTTAAAATAAAAAATAAAAGAAAATCAAAAATGAATAAATAAAGATAAAGAAGTAAACTGGAAGACAAACGTCAAGAGGTCATTGTTAGCATCAGGACGCTTTAAAATGCAAATAAATCACTATTTCTAAAGACATTTGCTAACGAAGTCATCATTTTACTAGATTCTGATAAACTTTATGGTCCTTGATGGACTTCATCCAATCTAACAATTTATAGATCTAAATATATCTAAAAAGTAAAGTAGCAAAAATACTACTAGCAAAGCAAATTAGCATTTACTAAGTACTAACCTAATCAGGATCAAAAGGATATAATTTCTAATTTTCATGGTGAAAATATGAGACAAAAATTCTACTGTCACTATCCACCATTTACTAATTATGCCCTCCATTTCTATAAATAGCTTTTTAGAAGACAGAACCTACACATAAAATATCAAATGTTTGAGATGTTTTGAGGTCATTTTTTATTCTAAAGAGACCATATTCTATGATGAGTATATTACCTGCTCAGTAATACCAGTAATGAACATTGTGTGCATAGACATGCTGATATAAAAGGAAAGAAATTCTTCAATAGACCCTGAGACTCCCAAATATGGGGTGTGTGACTAATAGCTAGGAGAAAACACAACTAAAACTATCTGCTGGAAACCCATTAAAATCTAAGCACAGAAAAATGCCTGGCTAACAGTACACAGTTGGATGTGCAAATCTGTACAAGAACAAATAGCCAAATTTTTGGCAATTCCCTCAGTCTTGTATTTACTGACAAATGGCCCTTTCTTTTTCACTTGTACTGTTACATCTGAAGAATATCACTTGTATTAGAGAAAGTGCCTGATCTTTATAAACACTTGGATTTACAAAGACACAGAATTTCAAGTAATACAAAAAATTGCACAAAAAACTATGTTTCCCTGGGCATGATGGCATATGTCTCCCAGGTACTTGAGAGGCTGAGGCAGAAAGATGACAAGTTCAACACCAGTGTAAGCAACTGAGTAAGACCCTACTTCAAAATAAAACTTTGAAAAGAGCTTGGGATGTGGCTCAGCACTCCAGTGTTCACCTAGCATGCAAAAAGGCCTGGGTTAAATCCCTGTTACCACACTAAAGCATGCTCCACAAAACTGCCCAAAGCCACTCCCAAAAATCAGGACCTTAGAAAAAATAATCATGTTCTTTTTATTTCATTCTACATTTGACTTTAAATGTATTTCTCACTTTTGAAAATTTTCCTGCAAAAAATGCTTTATTGGATCATTATATTCTCTGAAGAGAATGTGACTTTAAAATTTGTATTTTAAAGTATATGAGTAAACTAACTCCTTTACAAATAATTTAATAACCATATTTTCATTACATTTACTCTATTCTGAGCCTTTCTACATCCTTAATGTTATATACTTGGAATGTTGTATCAAAAAATTAAAACACAGTATTTTTCTTGACGAATTTGCACTATCAGTAGAGATTATATAAATGTGTACATTTAAACATACAAATATTCATACACAACCAGCTCTAGTTGTATGATAATATAAAGCTGTTCAGCATTTCATAGAAAAAGTGCTATAAGTTTTACAGATATAGTAATGATAGGTAAAACTGCTGCAGTACTTTACAATTTAAGAAGTGATTCTCACAAAATCACTGAATCTGTAAAACACCCCATGAGAACCTATGAGTATGTTTTTCCCATTTTATTGATGAAGATCCTTAGATCCACGAAAGGTAAAAGACTGAACCAAATTTATGCAATAAGCAACAGAACCAACATTTACATTGGGCTCTCACGGTTCATCAAATCTTCCACTAGATTTATAATTTTCAATTTCTCTGACATAAGTACTCTATTTCAAATTAGACTACTTCAACAACCCTATCAGAAAATAATAGCAGCTAGTATTGATTAACTGCATGTTGTGGGGCAGGTGCTATCTATGCTGTACTAATCATTCACTTCATACAAAAGCCCTACAAGAAAAGGTTCTATTATTATCCTATTTGACAGACGAAAAAATGAGGCTCAGGGAATACAGGCAAACTGTCCACAATTACACAGCTGGTATGTGTGAGAATCAGAATTCAGGTCCCAAGCAATGACTTCCAACACACATGATATTCTTCAACAGTGCACTAAGGAGGATTAAAGAATGGGCTGCTGAGGGAAAAGCTGCAAAGACTCATCTTCCACAGATCAGAGGCAGCAGAGAGCAGAAGGTGTGTGAACAGGGACCATTCCTGTCATTCTGATGTAGAGACTATGAACTGGGTAGGCTACATGGCATTACTCTATATGAGAAAGTTAGTAAATCTGAAACATTACCCTGATTTGAGAGAAAATTTAAAGCCACTAAAAGATTTGGAATATATCTGATAATGCCCCCCAAAATAACTACCACAGAGGAAGTAATAAAATCACTGAAAAAAGATGGCTACATATTTTATGGTTTTTTTTCCTTTTTTTCCTGAAACAATCTTTAGAGTTTAGCACCTCCTATCATTTTAAAAACTTTTCTACGCAGTAGTGACTAGGAAAGGAAGATAATTCATACAACATGTTTCTCAGTAGTTTTCATACCATGCTGCTATGGTGATGGGTGCTTTAGCATATAGATCATCCTCAGAATCATATTAAAGTCAGCCGAAGGAAATAACAACAAAATCCCCTTTATTTGAATACACTGCCACCTAAACATAAATACATTCTAAAACCAGGATTTGCAATAAATGTGAAAAATCTAATCACACCAAGGCACAAAGGCAGTGATACCAGGACACTCATACAAAGCAGTTTTGAAAAGACGCATTAAATGAGGAAAGCTAACTCTAATGGAATCTCTTCTCGTATTACTTAAACCAGGTAGGTCACCAAGACAGGCTTACCCTATGGTATTTTGTTCATTTTAATTTTTATTTCATCAAACCATAAATTCCCATGAAAATACCTTGGACCCGTGGCCACAATAATTGGAATGCCTAATACTTCAGTGTAAGTACTTTTGCATGAATTCAACAAAATAAAAAGAATACAATGGGATTCCTCCAGGTGTTTTGTTTCTATCAACAGCTACTTTATGAATATGAGTTATCTCTGTGGCCATAACCTGCATGTGTGAAATACATTAAATGATCCCATGTGAAGTTTCAGTGCAGAAGACCAAGCAAAGTTCTAAACTGCATCCAGAACATCAAAATCAAGCTGAATTTCCCATACTACAACAATCATAAATTTTTCCTCCCAAAGCCATTACTGTTAAATATACATTGGTAAATTAAGTTCAAGTGTAACTACAATTGCAATATATGATTCAACTGAGCTATGACCTATTTTTCCTCTCAAAAGCAAGAGGGAATTATGATTTAAATTATGTGTTAAATTTTTTCCACTCTAGAATCCTTCTAAAAGTAATTTTATAGCGGAACTAAAAAAGCAAAATACACTTAATGACATATATTTGCTCTACAAAACAGTTATTTACATACTGCTCATAAGATAGATCAAATTTTATTATGTGATATTTGTTCATTTATTTTTAAACTATACAAACCGAAAGGCATTCAGGGAAAAAAAATCTCAATATATAATACCTAAATCTATAATTTAATTATATCTAAATGATCTGTACTTACAAGAAAACTAACAACAGGATGAATACAAAATCAACACAAATATGGTTGAAAATACCTACCCCTAGCAGAAAGCTTTTTGGTGTTGATGATTTTGGCAGCATACTCTTGTCCAGTAGGGATTTTCATACATCTTCTCACCACTGAGAATGCCCCCCTGGAAACACATCATTAGCAGGTCATCAATAGTATCAAATCTGATTTCTTGTTAAACATTTACAAAACCTGAGCATCTTTATTGATTTCAGTGAACTGTCAAATACCTGTAATTTAGTAACATCCAGAAAGTGAAAAATGTCTTCCAGGAAAGCCAGGCATTTTTTAACATTAAGGGACAAAAAGTAGAATTTTACCTAGCTGGGAGCACGCACTACTAGTCAACAAAATGAAAGGAACTGCTAATTACGACCGTTCTTGCTTGCACCAGAATTTGGGAAACATTTTACAAATCCATTCACATAGCACCAAACGCTCTGGGAAAACCCTGCCCTTAGCTGAATTGAGGAGGAGCAGTAAAAGTCTGCTGCCTATTTATTTTGGTAGGGGAAAATAATTAATGTGGCTCCAAGTAAGTAAATATGGCGACTGTCTTCATTAAAATATAAATCTTGAGCACACTGGTGTGTGGTTTAACAAACCCTGCTATGGTGATTTCTCTCTGCCCTGTTTGGGGCTGGGGGAGGGGAAGAGAGTGAACTAAGCTGCTCTTCCGACATATTCTCCATGTTTCAACAGCAGATAGTATGTAAGGGCATAATTTTCACTACATTTAAAAACTGTACCTTTCCTCTAATTCAATCACACAAACCAACAATATACACGCACACGCACCCCTATCGTAAGTAATTTCTGAAACTATCAATGGAAGAATTGGGTTTGGGTTTGATACTAAGGAAATCAACATTCAGGGCTCATATCCTCAGTAGGTATCCTGTCCCTTCCCTAACATCTCCAAGTACTTCTGCCACTTGAGGGCAGGAGGTGGTTTCACACAAGCTAGGCTACCCCTGGGCAGCGCTCTCCCAGTCTCCAGGGGGCTTTTCCGCAGCCTGGAGAAATAAATCCTCGCAGAGAGCGGAAAATAGCGCTCTCAAATCCCAGGAAGAACGATGATAATCGAGTACTCCGGCGTGAAGAATAGTAGTGGCTATGGGGCAGAGGGTGAATTCGGTCGAGGGGCCGCTTTCCTGGACAGAACAGCTACTGGACGTGAAAGTGACTCCCCCAGGCCGAGCTGAACTTTCGGCATGGATAAACATGGCACCGTCTGCGCTGCGAGCGCCATCCGCGCGCGGGTCGGGCCGGCAGGCATCCCTATTTACAGAAAACGTGATGCGTGCGCGGTACAGCGCTGCCGTCTCCCAGCCACACGCGCAGCCCCGTGCGCACACACGCAGCACACTTCGCAGGATGACAGCTACAACTGCAGAGATCATAATTCACCGAGTGTCTGGCGGGGATGGGGACGAGCAGGGCCGGGGATTCTCGGGTCCGGGCGTCGGCGCTCCCGGCCCCTCCCCTTCCCGAGCGGGCGCCTTCCCTCAGAGACTCGCCGGGGTCCCACCCCAGCCCCCCGTCCCCCCCGTCGCTCCACAGGCAGTGGGTCGGGGCGACGCGCAACGCCGGGCGAGGGCGCTTACTTTCCGAGCTCCTCGAAGAGCTGGTACTCGTCGGTGAACCGGGTGCAAGTGGCGGTGGAGGCCATCCTCGGCGGGCGGGCGGGCGCGCGGCTTCCCGGACTGGCCCGCGGCGCTGTCACCCGGCGCTCACTTTCCTCGTCCCGAAGTCGCTCGCTCGCCGGCAAGGAGGGCGCGCCGGGTCGGGGCGCGCGGAGCCGAGCGGAACGGACCGGAGGGCGGCGCGGGTCTCCTGGGCCGCCTGCGGGCCTGGCTCGCCTCCTCGGCCTCCGGACAGTCTCCGCGCCCCTTTCCAGCCCCTCTCCCCAGATGTCGGGGCAAAGTCCTCCGGAACGGCAAAGCGGGCCGGGAGAGCGAGGCGCGGCCGGCGCGGGCGCGCGGTGGAGACGATCCGCGGCCGGGCGGAGAGCGGGGCGCACGGCCCCAGCCCGAGGCAGCTGTCGCGGGGCGCGCGGGGACGCGGCCGTCCGTGAGCCCGCGGCAGGGGACGCGGCGAAAGCAGGCGCGCCGAGCCCCGACTGCCAACGCGCGTCTCCTCCCCCGGCACCGCCTCCGCCCTCCCTCCGCCCGGCCCCAGAGCCCCCTCCCCGGCCCCGCGCCTCCCTCTAGCGACTGGGCTGTGTGCCCGCCTCCCTGTCTCCGGGCGCACGCTGTCCGCGGGGACCCCGGCGGAAGAGGGCGCGGGGACCTGGAGTGGGCGGCGGGCAGAGCGAGTCGCAGAGGGGCCGGTCTACGCCCGCGGAGCAGGCGCGTGCGGCACGAGCCCGGGCGGACGGAGCAGGGACGCCGGGCGACACCCGGGGCCCGAACAGGGTCGCCACCGAGGGCGTGCGCGGGCGACCAGCGGCCCTGGGCAGAGGACGCGCAGCACGCTTACTTCGGCTTTGCTGCCACTCGCGGGCCACCTTCCCGCTATGTCCCGAGGGTGCACCTCAGACCCTGGCCCTCCCCACAGGCCTCTGCCTGGCCTCGCGTCTACAGCAGAATAGCGCGCCCCGTCAAGGCGCCACACCTTCCTGCGCTCAGGAGTAACTCCCCCAAGCCCCGGGAAGTTCTGATAGTAAGCCCGCTTCTCGCGAGAGTTCCCGCGCGGAGGCGGGGGAGCAGGAAGGCTGCTGTAGGTCACGCGACCCAGTGGGGCTGACGTCACTAGCACCACGTGACCACGTCTGGCCTGCTTCTCTTTGCAAGAAAAGGGCTTGTGCATAATCCGCTTGCCTGCGCAAAGGTCCGACCAGACAGGGACCCTAGAGTCTACTCCATACCTAGTTATTTGAAAACCCTTTTTCACACAGTTCGAAAAGGTGACCTGCTCATTAGCATATCTGCCATTGTTTTGCATAACCTGAAGAATAATTATGCGTTGCATTTCATATAAAATTGCTGCTGATTGCTAAAATTACTTGGAGATGGGCCTTCTTCCCAGGACTAGGTCTTCAGTAAACTGTGTAATTGCGAATTTAGGGGAGGTATTGAATCTCTTTCAGGTGACACAGCACTGGACTCTAAAAACCTCGGATTTCCTATTATTAATTTGCTCTTTCTTAGCATTAAGTCGTGAATTTAAAATTTCACAGCCGGAAGAAAAAAGAACTTGCTGATAAGAATCTGAGGTTTAGAGGCAGTATCGCTTTCTCCCTCTGACTAATAAATTACCTTAGCACATGGTCACACCTAATCCTAATTCTCTTATTTCCTGATCCGCAAACACTTCTGACAGTGACTAAGCGCTTACTTAAGTACACAAATGTATATAAAATTTTTAAACATTCATTTTTAGTTGTATATTGATTTTGCAAGTTTTGCCAAAGTCTCAGATATTTCCTCCCCTACCCCACTAATAAATACTATGTTAATTATTCAATGTCTGCATGGTTTCCTGCTCTCCAGAGTAACATGAAAATGTTATTTGTAATCAAATATTGTGTTTTGCTAGTTTTTTTCTGCTTACTTTTATTTGTATGTGTTGCTAATTCTTCCCGTACCTTCCAGAAGCCTGAGCACAGCTATCAAAGGTGCAGCGAAGCCATCCAGCTGTTGCACTCTTTCCTACCTGAAGAGTTCCTGGTCAATTGCTCTCACAGAACAGAAGAGCCTGATTTGATTCGTGCTTCAAACTCTTTCTGCTGTTTCTCTCGTTTGTATGTCTCGATTCTTACATGCTTTGCCTTTTATGTTTATAAATATTAATGCTTATTACAATAAAATTGAAGGTTGCACTTGTCCTGATTCCAGCCATAAAAAGAATCGCCTTGTGTCAAATGTAATGATACAGGAAAAAGTGATACCAAAAACTATATAAAGAAACATACTCTCTAAATGTTAATAATTGTGCTGTAAATAAAATAAAACTATAATTTTGCCTTATTTTAAAAACTTTTAATATATAATTTACATATTTAGTAATAAGGCGGCAAGTTATAATAATGTAATATTCTTCCTGGAATCTAAAAATGAATCAGGAAAAGTAAAATTAAAGCAATAAATAAGGATAATATAAAATTTTACAACTGCAAAGAAAATTATTTCTTAAATATTCAAGTAATGGAGTCTACATAATTACAGAATTTATCTCAGTTATGTAAAATTCCAATAATCGTAAATGGCTATGATAATTGTGCAGTACAATAAAGGAAGCATAGGGGCTGGGGATTTAGCTCAGCGGCAAAAGCGCCTGCCTGGCAAGCGCAAGGTCGTGAGTTCAGTTCCCGGTACCGGAGAAAAACCAAAAAAAAAAAAAAAACAAAAACAAATAAAGGAAGCATAACTGAGCCTAATATTGATATATTATTGCACAATAAATGTCTACATTTTTATACAAATAATGTTTGTATAATCTATATTTTCTCTCTTCTTTGACCTATAATTTGTATTTATTATAATATTTCTTATTTAAACAGATATTTACAGTTATTACTGAAATTTGATGACAGTAATCAGACCAAAGACTATTTCTTTGAGTTCTAGTTCAGCAGCTTTTCAGGAAGCTACATAATAGACTAAAATAAATTTTTAAAAGATGTAGATCCATAAACATGACATAACAGTGGTTATTCTTCAGTTTAGTGCTTGATGTATTTATATTTTGTAATACTTGCTGGACTGACTGTTCCCAGGAATGAAAGGCGGGGAGGTTAAGAGAAAGTTATTGAAGAAATGTTGCTCAAGCTATTTAATGTAGTAAATAGAATGAATGTTAGTAATAGTAAAGATTTATAGCTGGTTAAGTAAGTAGGAAAATAAGAGATACTCACATAATGAGAAAACAGTTTATTCCATTACTTCCAAGTACATGGATCCTACGAATATATATACATACATATATATACACATATATATACACACATACCTAAAGTTAAAGTTATTATTGTAGTAGGATATTATGTAAGTCCTTAAATTAGACCAAATGAGCAGATTTTGAGACTTTGTGTGTGTGTACCTGTAATGACATACTGCTATCTTAATATTCATCACACTGGATTTATTGTAGGAAGACCACTGGCCACTTTGCAGCAGAGAGTGTCATCCAGGCGCCTACTAACAGAGCTTGGGCTATAAGTGCTCAAAAATACTTTTCTAAAAGATGAATGTATATTATCAGTCCCTGACTCCCAGTACTGGTGATTGAACACATGGCCCTGGCAATGGGCTACATCCCCAGCCCTTTATTATTTTTTATTTTGAAGCAGAAACTCAGCAAATCTCTAAATTGCTCAGGCTAGGCTTAAGCTTGCTATCCTCCTGCCTCAGCCTTCCAGAGTTCTAGAATTATAGGTGTGCCACCACACCCAGTTTATCATCAGTCTTTACCTTCTAAAATATTAAAAATCCCAAAATATTTAATAGATTGTAATATTTAATAGTTTGTAATTTAATAAATTGTAATGATTGTCCTTGCTCCTATATTTAATAGATCCTTTTCAACTTTTGAGTAATAGTTTGTAATTTAATAGATTGCAATGATTGTCCTTGCTCCTATATTTAATAGATCCTTTTGAACCTTTGAGTAACTTTTCTCTGTATCATTTTACACGCTTCACCTGAAATTCACTATTGGTTTCCATGAGTTATACCAGATTCTCTATTCACAGCTCTTAACCCACACTGCAAAATTTCTGCCTCATCTCTCTGTAGTCTTATTTTGGGACTTTCTGTCCATCTTAATGGTAAATTATAGTGCTTTTGAAAAAGTCAGAAACAGGGAAATTGAATGAGCCACTCCTTTCCTTTCAGCGGGACACAGAGCAGCTTGTTTAAGCTTAGGAGTTCTCAAAACCGGAGGCGGCTGACCATTACTTCAGACACCAGTGAGAAACTAAGTGGGAGGCACCTGGAGTAGGAGGTGTCTGACCCTTTAGATACTGAAAGTCTGAGTTGTGCTGAAGCTCATCAAGGGCTCCCCCTCTTCCTTCTCTTTTCCCTTTGCCCTTCTGTCTGTTCCTCCTACCATGCCATGATCTTCACTAAACATAGCTACTTACTACTTACTAGGAGATGTACACTTGGCAGTTCTTTCCTTGTTGTACACAAGAACCTGACCTATTTTGGCCCACTCAGCTGTAACACTTACACTATTTCATCTTTGGTTGCTCTCTTTTTTTTTTTTGCCCCTTTTTAAATTTCACATCCTTTCCTGTCTTAATGACTCATGCCTTTATTTTCTGTCTCAAATATAGCTCTTCCCATGTAGACCAGAGACATGAATGTAGGGAAAAGGGATTTTACTGAGACAGTGCTCCCAGATATAAAGGTAATGTTAAAGAAAAAAACTTTTTCAGTGCCACTCACTAAAGCACAGTAATACTATTTAGGGCTGTCCCAGTGACATAGAGGTTTTTCCAAATGGCGTACAATGAGGTTTTGCAGTAGGACACAGAGAGCAGGCACAACTTCTGATACAAGGGAAAGGGAAAATGTATAGCTGAGGAAGGGAGGGTACCAAGTGAGAGGGGTAGGTGTGGATGAAAATTACTAGGAGGAAACATCAGTACTTAATAAGGGAATGTTCAAAGTAAAATGACCTGGTAGTATTCTTACCGAAAGCAGGCTGGGGAATTCTGGATGAACCAGCATAGCAGGTGTCTTGCTAAACTGGGACAATGTAAAGAGGGCTATGGAAGTACAAGGGGGAGGGTGGGAAAGAGGATTCAGTGGAGCCTGAGCAAATTTGGTCAATGAGAGAGACTCCTCAAAGAAGCAGGGGGACAGGAGGAAAACACAACTACCATGTAGCATGTGCCTACAAACAATGCCCAGCCTCAGCCCAACTCCAGGGAGCTCAGGAACATATAAGTATTATATCAGCTTTATTCCATGGAAACAAGGACCTACTTCTTCCTTCACCAGTTAGTCACTGATTGCTGTCTTACCTTCTTGTTGCTGTGACAAAATACCAAACACCCAACCTAAAAGAGAAATGGTTTATTTTGGCTCACAGTTTGCAGAGGTGTCAGTCCATGGTCTGCTGGCTCCAAGGCAGGGTGACATGGCAGAGGGGCTGGCAGAGGAAGAAGAGTCCAATGCAGGGCAGGCAGGAAGTGGTGAATTATCAAAGGAGAAGGAAGTATACATATACATACCTTTCTAGGCCACATCCACAGTGACCCACTCTTCCAACCAGGCTTCGCCTCCCAACATCACACCTGGCTATCAGTTGACTAATCTAGTGATGTGTACCACAAATGTTGCAGTCACCACCCCAAAGTCCTACCTATGAGCACATGAGGCATTGAGGGGACATTTAGATATGAACCATAACAACTGTCATCTGTGACATACAGGAAGTAGTTATTAACTCCCATTAGATCAGGGTCAGGCCCTCATTCCTTGTAGACTAAACAGCTCCAGTAATTTCAAGACATGCCACTAAGGAAACAGTCATAGAGCAGAATGTCCCACGCCAAAATCACAGGACTTGTGTGGAGCACAGAACTGGAGTGTGCACAAAGAACCCAAGGAATAGGGAGCAGAAGCAGGAAGAGAGTCATTAGATAGCCAAATCTTAGTGGCTTGGAAACCAGTTATCTCCAACTGAGATCTTTCCCTGAGTTTTAGATGAGTGTTTTCAGCCCTCTACTGGCAATTTTCCTCTGGATATTGCACCTCTGATGCAACATGTATAAGGTTAATTTGCTTTCCTCCAAATCTGCACCTCTATCGTAACTCAGTGACTTTGAGGGTCATCTGTAGTAGTCCTTCTCCCATACTCCCACAGCCAATCACAATCTCATTACCTCATCCCATTCCCACAGCAAAGCCTTCAGTTTAGACCACCATCCTTTCTCACTTGGATTCAGACATGAGGTCAATCTTCTCCAGAGAATTCACACTAAAGAAATCTAATGTATCCTTTCAGTGTAGATATCCTTATCCTTACTGAACAATGGTAAGTCTGGGCCCTGCTTAGTTTCGTACCCATCTCTGGTGCCCACCCCTCTCCTAAGTCTTCAGTATTCCTAGAATTATCTATCCACTTCTTTCCATTTCTCTTCACTGGCATTCTACACACAGCGATAATCTCCCCTTACCCAGTTTGCCAAAACATCCTTCTAACTGCACTAATGCTTGTGTTCTTTTCCCTTTCCTACACACAGCTGAGAGACTCATCTTTTGAAAACAAATCTGATCCCATCATTCCTTTGCTGAAATATTTCAGTCACTTCTCTAGTGATCTCAAAATAGAGACCAAAGTCTTTCTTTGAAGTTTCAAAAAACCCTACATGATCTTTTTCTCTGCTTCTTATATGTTGTATAAGAAGCCTTTTTAACCCCGCAGTTATAAAGATATTTTCCAGGACCTTCTTTTCATATTGCCTTACCATTCTAGTGTTAGTATTTAAACCTGTCTGAAATTTATTTTTGTGGGTGGTGTAAGGCAAAGATTTATTTCCATTTTCTTTTCAAATGGGTCGTGTATTAGCTTTGTGTTAATGTAACAAAATTAACTTTAGAAAAGGAAAGGCTTTGTATTTTAACTCACAGTTTTAGAAATTCAGTCCATGCTCAGTTGGCCTCATTGCCTTTGGACCAATAGCAAGGTAGGAGGATGTGGCAGAGGAAACTGCTTACCTCATGGTGGGCAGGAAATGAAAAAGAGACAATGAGGAGGGCTGGGGTCCAATATCCCTTGTAAGAGCATGCTCCCAGTGACCTAACCTTCCCCTGGGCTCCACGTCCCACAGTTCTCTTACTTCTCAATGGCACCACAGGTTAGGGTTAAGCCAACACATAGACTTTGGGGTGATATTGAAAGTATAACCTATAATAGATAGCTTCAGTTTTGCCAGTGCATTAACTGAATAAGCCATCCTTTTCCATTTATTGGAAAGATTTTTTTCAAAGTTATATGTCCAATTATACATGAGATTGCTGTATTACTCTTTACTATGTTTAATTCATCTAGTTCTCTATCCTTATGCCAATGTTCTTCTCTTAATTCATACCACTTGAGAATAGAAGCATCACCCGCATCCTTGATTTTCAAAGCTTAGCATTTTATAAAAACGAGAGGCTTAGATTTTAATTACCTTTCTCAAAAGCTGAAAACCTATTCTTCACCAGGTAGGAGCCAATGCCCATGTTTGGCTATATGCACATAATGCATAATCTGGTGGATAATACAAATTTACTGAGAATATATCTTAGAATGTATTCTTTAATCTAGTCCCACTACACCTATAGAAATACAGTAAATCTATTCCATTGACATATTGAAAATCCTAGTTAATTTTTTATTATTCAGGTACTACTTATAAGATATTATTAATTTCCTAGGGCATCAAGGCTACTATTTCTTATTCTTATATATTTTTGTTTCCTAGAGTTGTTTATACACTTACACATTCCTTCCTTCAAAAACCAAAAGCACCACAGAAAGCTATGCTTACCCAATTCCATAGTGCATGTGGGTAACCCTGTCCACAAAAATCTGTTCCACCCTGCTACAGAAATAGCATTGGAACTCAATAAATATGAGGCATGATCAAAACATATGATTGATGTTCACATTTTTAAAAATTTATTATGGGAAAAACACATTGCCTTTAATCTTCCTACCCCCTCTTGTTTTGAACACATTTATCCCACTGTTCTTGCCACTTCCTGAGCACTTCTGGAAATCCTCTTTCATGACTGTTTTTAGTTGCACTATTTTTCTGAATGGATTCAAATCCTTTACCTTTCATGGTCATTTTGACTTTGGAGAAGAGCCAGAAATAGCACAGTGCCAGATCTGGTAAACAAGATGGGGACACACTTTACTACTTTTATTTGATATAAATTGCCATAAGCATTTGGTCAGTGAGGGGCAGTTATAAAATATGGTGAATGGCTAAATTTAAAATGTATTATAGCGAAAGACACATTGCCATTAATCCACCCCAAAATACTCCCCTTTGTCTCAAACACAGTATTCCCATTGTTCTTGGCAATGTGTCTTTTCTTGTAAATTTTTTTGTTTTTAATTTAAACATTTATAAGATCTTTTGATAACCCTTGTAGCTAGAGTATGTATACCATATTTTCGTGTCTTAAGGTTAAGATTTTTGGTGAAAGAATAGAAGAAGTGATATGTGCCACTTATCGACCTCATCTATAGAACCCCTCCATGCATATTTTTCAATATTCTTAACAATTCCTGAATGACTGAGATGTAATTCCCAGGGAAACTTTATAATACCCCTTTGAAGACTGCAGAACCACTGTCATGATCACCACTGTCAGCTTTTCATAAAGCAGAGCTACTGTTGATGGGGAATTCCAGATTTGGACCAAAGAAATGAACTTCTTGTTCTTCAAATAATCAAATTTTGAGAGTACCATATATAAAACAAACTGAATTTTATTTATTTATTTAGTTAGTTAGTTAGCAGTGGTGGAGGCTGAACCCTGAACCCAGAGCTTCATGCATGCTAAGCAAGCACTCTGCCACTGAATTACATACTGTTATGGTTTGGGTTTTTTTTTGCAAGGTGAGACAATATAATACAGGACACATTTTTATAAGATTATTTATAGCAGTCACCCAAAGAATGATATACAAAAGAGTACAGGAAATCTGTCCACACACTAAGACCAAGGAATCTAGCTGATGGCCTGGATCCCATGGAAATGTCCTGAATGAGTCCAGCTAAAGACCTAGAGCTCATAACAATGCCTCCTATGAGTTCAACTGGAGACCTAGAGCCCATAACAATATCTCATGAAGGCCTGTGTCACGGGTCTGTGTTGGGAAGGCCCAAAGGTCAATGGTGGAAGGTAGTAAGTCTGTGCCAGTGGTATGAAGGATCTGTACCAGCAGGCTGAGGGAACTGCACTGAAGCCAAGAAGTGACATGCAAAGTAAGAACCACAGCTCCCCTAAAAGGTACCACAGCCATTCTCAGCAACTGTGAGGTCCTGAGCTCCTCCAATGATCAGGACAACCGAGTTCCCATCAGGAAAGCCAAGACAATAAGCTTCTCCAGGAGACTGAGCTATGTACCTTCTTCCCCTCCAGAGCTAGGAAGTGATGCTCAGAGTAATGATGAGAGCTCCCCTAAAATGAACTGAAGCCATTCTCAGTGCCAACAAGGTCCTGAGCTCCTTGGAGGATGAAAACAGCTGAGTTCATCAGGAAAGCCAGCATGACAAACTCCTCCGAAAGAACAACAGCTTCTTACAGCTTCTACCAGCTCCAAACAGCCTTTCTCAGCTCTCAACAGCCTTACATCTTCTTCTCCAGTTCTGTCTCTTACACTACTGGCAACAGTCCTCAGGTGGGCCTCCCACACCCAGCACCACTCTTACTCAGTTTAGCTGGGGGTTATAAGTTGACCACCAGTTGTCAATCCATTACACATACTCAGTCCAGAAAAAAAATTCTTAAAATCAAAAGTCCTGTACAAATCTAACTTATAAGTCAAATTACAATTAATGAATAAAAGGATGTAAGTGATTTAGGTTATGGCCATATTACATTTTTTCATATCATGCAATTTCCTTCATGTGGTAATTGAGAGTTAGCTATTCTGATGGAGCATGGCCAAAATCCAGGCAGCACAAGTCTATATATAGTTAAAGTTATAAGCATAAAAGAACCAGTTTACCATTCTTATTCCCTATTTTCCACACTCCCCACACAACATTTCCATTCAGTAAAGGAAACAGATATTTAAAGGCCTTAGAAGTTATAAGGGATAACACTGAAAGAACCATGCACGTTATTAAATCTCCCCCACTTGTAACACCTTTCAAGTTCTTGTATTATACCCATAAGGCAGGGAGCTTCAATTAGTAGTTTATTGTAAGCAACACCTCTTTTCACAATTGCTCAGTTTAACAGAGAAGGTGTGCTCCCAACTCAAGAGTGAAAGGGGCTTTTTGTAGGTGGAGGTTATTAAGCTGGGTGAATCGCTAAAGAATACAGTAATGGAAAACAAAACAAAGTAACCAAGTGCCCTGCAGCTTAACTGTAAAGAACAGTGTCATTAATTTTGCAACTCTTTTTAAATAAAATTGTGGGCATGCACATGCCTGTGTGTCTTGGGCCAAGCACTCGAAGAATAAAATGCGCAGAAAAATAGCATTCTCACTTTTATAGGGTTTACTTCTGAGTGAGACAAGTAAGTTTGTAATGATTTCTTTGTAAAAATTTGAGTGATATAAAGGAAGAATATGGGGAACTATGAGAAGGTATTATATTTGTCTTAGTGTAACAGGCACAGAAAATTACTCTGAAGAAGGATGGGTAAAATTAAAAAAGAAAGTTTTCTGCTATTATCTGTTTCCTCTTTTTAAGAGAATCATTTTTTGTCTATGACTTGTAGTCTGATTAACATTTTGGCTATTCTTTTTTTTTGTACTGGAAATTGAACTCATGACCTTGCCCTTGCCAGGCAGGTGCTTGCACCACTGAGCTGTATCCCTGGCCCAACCATTTTGGCTATTCTTTTAAGATCATGATACACAGTATATTAACTATGATTATTCATTATTTATTATGAAATTGTGTCTCAGTTTTTCATAGAAAAATCTTAATTAGATTCAGAAGATGCATAGTTGTCAAAGTGAAAAAGAAAGTATAGGGGAAAGCATTTTGCTTTGTGGAACATGAAAATTCAAAGAGCAGGAGGGGGTTCAATGTATGGAGGGTGCAGTGTGGAAAATAAAATGCTTAATTTTTTTTAGCCATTTTGCATGCTTATATCTGGTAATCTGAACAACTACTTTGAAGATAACAATAATAACAATATGCAGTACAACAACCATTGTTGGTTTCCTAAAAAAGAAAAAAGAAAGAAAATAAAACTACATGACAAATGGTGCAGAAACACTGTAAGGACTTAAGAAGGGACATATGTAACATTTCTGAACCATTAAGTTCATTCTGGCTGCCTTGTAAAAAAAAAATGAATCATAGCAATCTATGGTGATCAACTTAAAAAATAAGGTAAAATTTTCCAACCTGAAATGAAATGAAAATAATGATAAATGAATTCTTTAAACGTACTTGGGTGGTCAATATTAAAATAATAAGTGGATTTCAACTGAATTCATCTGTGTTAACACGAAGTAGATAAAATTGTAGACCACCTATATTATTGTGACTTAGTTTTTTCCCCTTAATTCTGCTCAGGAAACATAAGACTATAAATCAATAAAGACTGTACTATTTGCTTCAGAAAAAATCAGATTAAGTTATTATACACAATAATCTGCCACTTGATGAGATAGCTTATCAGTTTAGTTATTAAGAAGCACTTCACTGTATCTCATTTTTTTAAACTATGATATAAGGAACTTTGTCCAATTTTCAATCAATTCTCCTTCCTAAAAGACTTTCTTGAACCCCTTGTAGCCCCAAACTTCATCTCTAGCTTCCTCTTGAAACAATATGACTCTGTCAAAATGATATTCTTCAGTTGTGATAAATCTTTATTAACAGAATGTCTAAACTTTCTCAAACTTTTGAGACAAGATCTTACCAAGTTACCTAGCTGGTCTTGAACTTGTGATTCTCCTGCCTCAGCCTCCAGAGTAGCTGGGATTACAGGAGTGTACCAATGTACCCAGCTCTCTGAAGACAGAAGGATTCTACAACAGAAACACAGTAAATCATTTCACAAATGCTGGTATAGTCATAAATGGAATACATGCAGCCATAGAAAAATATTTGCACAGAAAATGTCACAATACGTTAACTAATAATAGTTACTGAAAGTTTACATATTTTAGCCCCAGGTTTGTCCATTTGGTTGTTTGAATGGCTAATTGGATGGATAGGTGGATGATAGCTAGCTAGAGAGCTAGACAATAGATTCTCAAAGTAAAGCTTTTCAGGGCTGGGGATTTAGCTCAGTGGCAAAGCGCCTGCCTGGCAAGCACAAGGTCATGAGTTCGGTTCCCAGTACCGGAGAAAAACAAAACAAAAAAATAAAATAAAAAATCAAAGTAAAGCTTTTCAGTATTAATTGTGATTATCTTGGAGGTAGAAATGTGAGTGAATTTTTACCAGTATGATTGGATTTGCCTTCACTGAATACATTTTACTTGTGCAATAAAAACAAGCTCTATAATGAGATGCAACTCTTGAATTTGCATGTATTCTAGAATGGAGATCCTAGAAGAAAATGGAAGGTTAGAACTTGTAATCTTTGTGCTTTGTTCCTTGAGATTCCTTGTCTGGCAATTGGGTAATAGGATGCTAAAGAGTCATAGCTATTCTTTACATGGCACAATTTATTTCAAGTAATCTTGTAAGATATAGGATGTTTTGCATCTTAAGGACGATAAAACCAGGCAATAAAATGCTTGACTAACTTCTTTATTAATGAAAACAAGGGTCAAAACAAAATTTGTACATGTCTAGGACAATAATACCAAGTGACATTGGCTAAATGTGTATGAATCACAATGCTTTGAAACAGTTTTTTATTTCCTTCATGTTGCACGTGAGAAATAGGCATAGACACGTGTCCAAAGGAAGTGACAAAGGAAGTGAGTTAAGGATTAGACTCAGGTCGGTTGAACCCAGAGTCTGTATTGTTAATCACTATCTTATCTTTCATATTTTAAAATTTTTTGTGCCACAGATGGAAACTCATAAATAGATTATATTTGTCAAATGTGTAATGCAGAGAATATTGACCTAGGTAGGTTTCACTGTTCTTTGAGGGGGAACAGCATGAAATGAGAAAATAATTTGTCTTCAAGGGAAAACCAGTCACAGTTCCTTCATCCCTCAGACTCAAATAATATTAAGCTAGTCAGCAACTGTTTTTCTAGAAAGACTTGCCTGCCAAACACACTTCCTCCATAAGAATCACTTTCTGCCCAGAAGTCCAGCTGAGCCTATCTTTCCAATCTCCCTTTTAGGCCCCCACCTTCAGTTTTTGCTTCTCACTGTTTCCTAACTTTTTCATTTTATCTCAGGCTAAAACTGGGGAGGTCTGGTACTTTAGACTAAGTGGTAAGGGAGGAGAATAATAAAATCCGAGGTTCTCACTAGGTATTCTAGTAACTCCAGGCAAATCCATTTCCTCAATATTCCCAGCCCACTTCAAATCTTACCACATTTCCAAGGTCTGCTTCTGACCTTTAGTCCAGCTCTTCCAAAAGCCCAGCAAAGCCAGAATCCACGGATTCTTCATAAATGTAAAGGAAGTGTTTACATCTATCTTGTCAGTGACTACCACTGCCTTCTGCTTAAATCCTACAATTTAGTCGGCATGATTGTAACACAGTGAGGATCTTTTGTTCTATATGACCAAACACTCTCGGTACCAAATACAGGCAATTTATTGAAGCCTCATCTTCCTGTAGAAATCTGTATAAATCTGCATAATACATTACCATTGCTACATTATCTTTATTCAGTTCAATTCAATTCAGGTCAATTTTAACACAACTTCCCAAAATTAACATAGAACCCACTGCGAAGGAATCTGTTTCACAACCCTCTCCAGATACCAATAGTGAATTGCCAGTTGCCACTTGTATTTATGATCAATTAGCTCTAAATTCAGGGTTCCTACAATTTCCTTTACTGTTTAATAACTTGGTGGAACTACTCAAAAGACTCAGGAATACACTATTTGATTTGCTGATTTATTGTAAAGGTTACTAATGAACAGTCCAATGAAGAGATCCAGAAGGGCTCCGAGCAGGGGATCTTCTATTCTCTAGAATTGGGGTATGCCACTTCCCAGCACACAGATATGTTCACCAACCCAAAAGCTCCCTTAACCCATCATTTAGAATATTTTTACAGAGGTTTCACTATGTAAGCACAGTTAATCAAATTATTGTCATCTATGATCGACTTAAGACTTAGGGCTCCCCCCCCATCCCTCTGAACATGCCTTGATTTTTCTGGTGACTGGCACTGGTCATGAAGTGATCTAGCAGACCTCTACTACTAATCATCTTGTTAGCATTCAGATGACATTCCTAAGACTCTAGAGATGCTGTGGGTTTAGGAGCTGTGGGTCAGGAAGTGGGGACAAGGAAACAAACACACTGACCACACCAACTTTTCTTGGCACTGTGTTCCTTGGACTTCCTAATTCCACTTCTCCTGGTTTTCAAACTCCTATAAATTATTCTTTTATTATTTTTGGGGGGGGGCCTTATTCTTGTTTTCCTTTTGCCTTAAATTTAGAACTTTCTCACTACTTGGAGTGGGTATATCTATTTTCTCCATTTAGATCACTCTCACATCAGGATCTCTAGCCCCTTAGCTACTTTAAGTTGCTCACTCTATTTCCCTCTTCTTGCTTTGCTGCCAAAATGTATCCCTTGTAAAGTCTGTATTTCTGTTAATAGTACCAGGTATCAATTTATTTAAATATGATCTTTGAATAACTAATGCTTGACTACATGCTTTCCTTTCCAACAACTACAAAGCCATGTAGATTTTGTGATAAAACTCCTTTTTTCTTTGTACATTAGAATTTATTCTTTCTCACTGTACACTAGCATGATGGAGGAGGTCTTTTTTTTTTTTAATCCCAGTGCTTAGTGGCTAACATGACCTCCATACTGTTTTACTTCCTGAGCCCCTTTTTCAAAATTCCAGGCCGTTTCTCCAGTGTCCTACAATTTCCATTACACCTTCCGTACTAAAAATGAGGTCAAAGTAAGAAATGAAGTTCTAAAATCATTATCTGATATTATTTACATCCTTTCCATGATAGCTATTTATTTAGCATATATTATGAGCTAAGAACTTCATTAGCCATGTTACATGTTTTTAAACCTTTTTAACAACCCCGAAAAGCAAACATTTGAGCAAATGTGATTAAGTCAGTTGTAAGCTTGCTTTTCCAGGCCCTACTTGTTAGAAGGTGATTGAGAACTATCCAGGTCTTATAGATGTCACAGTCCATTGTGAGACTTTGATGTAGATAAAGTATTATCAAGATGTGTATGTTAAACAATCACTTACATGAAAATGAATATCTGACAAGTTAAAAACCTCAATCCAGGAGGTTAAAAACTCACTTCCTAGGGATTTTTGTTCATATAGAATGAAATTATTATAAACACAAGACAATGGAACTGACATTTTAACCTTTTAAAATTTCTTTGCTCAGATTCAAGAAATGGTAATTTCCAGGTAACCCAACTATGTATTTAGACCCAAATTGTGATTGTAACTGTACTGTGAGAAGGAAAACTATCTTACCATGCTGCAAACAGTGGCAGGGACATTTTCCATAAGATACCATGTGAAATGGGTGCTTGTAAACATGTGATTATAAAAGCTGTCTCTAATGAACCATATACTCCAGTGAGTTTGTCTCCAGTGCATGATGATAAAGAAAACAAGACACAACTCCCATTCCTTCTACTGAGGGGGAAGTAAATATGTATGAGAAAATGCCTTGAAACACCCAAGAGGTACAAGTTATGAAAATGTAAAGCTTTTCCCCTCAATCATGGAAGTACAAAACAACATGAAACAAAGCAAAAAGAGCTTCAGTAAGTTATAAACTACTTGCCAGAGAAGTCTTACCAACCCATTCAGTGGTTCCATTCTTCTTGCTTATCTCTGTCTCCATCTTTGCTTCTTTCATGTCTTAAACACGGTTGTTAAAAAAGCTTTTGATTCCTTTTTTTATACCACTTCTTCAGTTCTGTTTACAAATTGTTCCAAACAAAAAAAATCATTAAAAAAGAGGAAAGGCATTTTGTATCAAACAATACAGCATATTATACACCCCAGGAACCGATTATGCATAGGAAGTGAACAAAAAATAAACACATTTTAAGTGCAGTGAAGGCAATCCTTTTTGTTCATGCTCTACACAGATTTGTCTGCCTCCAAAGCCTCAAGAGACCCCAGAATCTGTAAAAGATTTCAAGAGCTCAATGGACAAGTAAAAGAAAGGCACTTTAGTGTATTAAAATGTCAATTCAATATGGGTTATTGCAGAATCTTATTGGGATCTGTCAATGAGTCCTGAGATGTTACCTTAAGGCTGATATTTACATAATTAAAGACAAGTTTTCTATTTTAAGGGACAGGAATGATTTTGAGCTTTGTTAAACAAAATAAAAGAATTTATTGTAATAATTCAAGAATATTGAGTAGGAAACTCAATAAATTTTGTCACAAAGAGAGTTAGAATTTAGAAAAAGGATAATTTTGAGTCATTTTTCAACAAAGGAAAAGTGGATGCATTTTGCTAAGTGACATAAATCAAACACAGAAGGTTAACTAAATATTCCATGGTTTCTCTTATATGAGAAACTTAAAGTATAAATAATTTGAAGAGCAAAATAAAAGATAGATGATAGAAACCAAGGAGACAAAACTTGTAAAGATGGGCAGGGGATCTGGAGAGTGGGATTGGAAAAGCAGGGAGGAAAAGTAAAAACAGGATCAAGATACCACATCTCCATTCCCTATGATGAATGAATTTACTACATATCACAAACATATACTAATAAAGAAGAATTTAGAAATGGAAAAAATAGAAAAATCAAAGACTAAAAGATCTTTTCTAATTCTACCTGTCATTTACACATTTCTGTGTTTTGCCTTTTATTTTGTGTGGTATAAAATGGCAAGACTGTCCTGTAAGTTTGCATAGGTTGTTCACTACACAAGAGTGTCAGCTGAAGGAGTTAAAATATAGTCTCAGTTCTGCTAGTCAAACTGTGAACTCTCAGGGCTACACTGTCCTAGAAAGGTCACATTTCCCAGTTTCCTGCTGATATCATCTAGCCAAGTAGAGTCCCCATAAAATGGTCATAGGTTTATATGTTCCATGTCCAATCATCCAAAGAAATTGAATATGGTTGAAACTGCATATCATAAGAGAAAAGATTTTATTGAATGTGTTAACAATCTCTGGGTCTATTAGCTATCATTCAGAAGGTAAGGATGTATTTAAAAATGTTATGAATTGAGTAAAATTTAGTGTAGAGAGAAGCGATTCATCATATCTCTACATTTTTATATTTCAGGTTGCTCACTAGCTGTAGACATTTCTTAAGACTCAATTACTTATGAGGTTTATATCAGAATGGAAAATACGCCAAGCAAGGTAGAAGTGGTTTAGATTTACAGGAAGTGCTAACTTGTTTTCCATCTGCATAAAATTTTTTATAGGTTGGTTCTTAATTTCTAGTGGACTCAAGATCCATTTACTTTTTAATTAAAAAATATGATTGTTGAAATGTTTGCTATATGTATTTCAGTTAAAATAATTTTAACTTCCTTTTGAGTACTAAGCTTAGCAAATAAGGATACAAATTACCCAGCGTCATTTGAAATTTCAGACAAATAGCAATTATTTACTTTAAGTACACTTCTGTAAAATATTAGGTCATCTTTATGTTAAATAATTATTGATTTTCTGAAATTCAAATTTAACTAAGTATCCCTTATCTAAAAATCTTACTTCCTTTTTTTGAATTCTGTATAATTACAAGAGGAGATCAGAATATGCAGCCACAAAATGTGAAGGATTATTGAACTGCAAACAATTTAGAACCAGCAGATTCAGGGAAACTCTCTGCCCATCTTTTCTTTATATATGGCCAGACATAGATTTATAAAGACAAAAGGTTTGGATCCTTAAATCTGGACACCATGTCGAAGGAATCTACATGAGCCAGCTTCTCTCACTAGCTTTTATCCGCCTTGGAATTGCCTTCTCCCAAGCTGCTGCTGTGCTTAGCCACTCACAGTCCTTTTCCTTTGTCTTATCAGTTCTCTAAAAACCTATTGCTTTTTGTTGAAGATGCTATGTACATTGGAATTCAAAGCCAGCTTTTTGACAAATACTCATTTCTCATGTGTATGCTGTAAATGTTAGTAACTTTTTGTTTTTCTCCTATTAAACTGTTTTTCTTTGGTATAGACTTTTGGTCCAATTAAGAATCTATGGGGAGTGAAGAAAACACTTCGTTATTTTCACACATTTCTAGATCAAACTCTGGCAGAAGAATAAGGTCAAAGAAATAGAAACAGATGATTATCCTTGCATTGAGAGGTCATTACTTGGTTATTGTACGGTAAAAAATAATGTAGTTACTTGGTCTAAATAAGCAAGTGCATAGATTTTCTCTAATGGAAGAAAATGAGTGAAGAATGGTATGTTTTTTATTTGTATAGTATTATAAGTGTAATTAAACATAAAGAAGCAAGGGTATCTTAAAAGTGAAATATATTTAACTAAATAGGACATCATTTCCTCAAAAGCTAATTACATTTTTAGAACTGAAAGAAGTCTGATGATATCTCTACACATTAAGCTTTCATGTCTTCTAAAATATTTCTTTTTTATTTTCATTACTTTTAGTGACTCTAAATTAACTATAATTTTAGATACTTTCCCGTCACTGAGACACAATATTTGACACCCACAATTTAAAGAAGATGAGATTTATTTAAGCTCATGGTTTCAGTCCAGGGTTGGTTGGTTTCAAAGCAAAGTCAGGATAGCAGAGGGGCCTGCCAGAGGAAAAGATGCTCAACCCATGGCAGCCAGGAAGCAGAGAGAGAAGGGAGGAGCCAGGGACCACAGTGCTTCTGGAGCACACACCCAAGGACCCAGCTGCAAATGGGCCAACTCTTAATAGCACATCTGGCTATGGAGTTCAATGAATAAATTCACTGATGAGTAGAGCACACCAATGGTCTATTTCCCTCTCTCACACATGAGAATTTTGGGAAACATTTTAGATGTAAACCATAACATCTATATAAAATCCTTGTGATTGTTTACAGTTAGCCTTTTATTTCTTTAACATCTCATTTTGTCTTTGAAACTGAGGAGCTGCTTCTGCTTTTTAAAAAAATGACATTGTGTTAAATTTAAAAGCTTAAATCATAGTTTTGTAAAAGTTAATTATTTTATTAAACAGTAATATACAACTTAAAAATTGGGATGATTATTATGTAGAGATTTTAAAAGTATACTTGACTTAGAATTAATCAGATAATATCAGTAAAAGTACAATTTTTGTAAGAAAACAGAGAAATATTTTAATTTCCTTCATTGCTCAAAAATATGCCAGTATGATTATTTCATGGAGTTGATAAGCATTTATTTTGTTCCTTGTAGTATATTAGTCAAGATAAGTATTTCAAATTTATTTTCTTTTCATAATTCAAATCAGGTAGATATCATGATCTAAATTTTTATTAAAGGTATTAAACTGGGGCTTGGAGTTATATATTATCTCCTCTGAGCAACACATATAGATAAGTGGTCACATCTGATCTTGAAGCATATATGATATATCATAATCAAAAATAAAATTTAAGCTGGGCATAATGGCACATGCTTGTAATCTCAGTGAGAGGCTGAGACAGGAGGACCATAAGTTAAAGCCCAGCTAAGACAAATTAGTGACTTATCAAGACCTTGTCTCAAAATGAATGAATGAATGAGTAAGTAAATAAATAAATAAGAGTGGGTATGTAGCTGGGTGCAAAGACTCTGGGCTAAATCCCTGTACAAACACACACACATACAACCAAAGAAAGCAATTTATTGTGAGAAAAGGAAATTTATTGTATTAGTAAAATGTTTGACCCACCCTCAAAGCAAGAACTAATTTTTCTTGATTTCTTTCTTATTGCCAATAAAGATAAATATTTTAAGAATTAATTGACATTAGCATCCATCAGTGTTTTTTGATGTAATTATTGTTCAGCAGCAATTGTGGTACATTGTATAAGGAGACATGGATAGTGTCTGATCATCTTTCGATGGAAATATTTTTGTAAGTTATAGTAATTTTCTCATTTTCTTTGACAAACAGTAGTGCTGACCACTAGAGGGCTTGAAATGTGCTATCCTTGCTAGGAAGTCCAATGGGACTGGTGATCTCTCACGAAGTCTCCAGCACAAATTAGTTTTAATGTTTGTTGGAAACACAAAATAGTTATAAACAACTATACCATAAGGTTGTTTATTTTTAAATTATTATTTTATAAATTTTCCAGACACTCTTCCTCAAAATAAAGGATAATGTAACTGAAATATTGGAATGAACAATAAAGAGAGCCCTTCCAATACTTATAGGGAAGAAAAGCCAGTAGAAGACCAGATGAGATGCCGAGGAGAAGAAGAGGAACTACGACAAAGGAGCAAAGAGAACCAGCAAACTAAAAACAAAGACCAAACCATGTTTGTTCTCTTGGACGGATTGGAAAGTGAAGGAGGAGTGACGTATTGGAAGAAGAAACTGGGAACAGAAAGGACACTGCCTCAAGCTCCAGATATATAGAGCTAGAGTGTAAGAGGGAAAAAATAAAAATATCTTCCTTCTAAAGAGCTCTGGGAGCCGGGTTATATTTCAGCAAAAAATGTGAAGAAAATGTTCTGTAAAAGGATTAGGAAGGAGAAGCATTTTCTGGTATCAGGAACCAAGTATTGGTGAAAAGGCTTGAATGGCCAAGAGTGTGAGGGAGGTGGTTGGATGCTAGGAAGTGGGTGGTGATTCTCTTGGAAACTCAGGAATCTTTGGCATCTGTTGGGGTTACAGTAAACGGGTGTCGTAAACATGACAAGATTTGTTTCAGAAGATACAGAACAGTGTGGTCAAATGCTATGTGAGATAGCTGATCTTTCCTGGAGCTGCAGCTGGGGTAATGGCAAGGAGATGGTCTCCTCTTTGGAGTATTAAAGAAGGGGATATCTGGAAATCATGGACCCAATATCACTGAAAGAAAACAGTCATTTGGTGATGACCTTTACTTCCCACCAAGGCGCTTTTCAGTAACTATTTGCTGGAAAAATTCCCACAGAATCTCTCAACCCCAAAGTCCCTTTTTCTCTGAATGCTTCCCAAATCTCCACATCTCATTCTTAGTAATTTCCTACACAACCCAAAGCACTGTGCACAAACATCTCTTGACCTGAGTGGTTTTTCATTTTAATGATTTAAACTGTCTCTCCCATGACACGCTGAACCCCTCAACCCAATAAATGTGGCTTCTGTTATAATATTTGTGTTGCAAAATGGATCAAGCTCAGGCAGGACCTATTAGGTACTCAGTAGCTTTGAGGAACAAGTCAGTTGAAAGACTGCATTGTCAGTATTATTATTGTCATTTATTATTAAGAGATTCCTGTGGTACACATTGCACTGTGTGATATATATATATAATTCTAATTTCAAAGAAACCATCTTAATTTCTGCTTATGTACTCATTTTAAGAGCTAGGCATTAATTAGTTAAACCACAAATTAAATACTGCCAGTAAAAATAGAGAAAAATGTCAAATTGTTGATTCTACTATATTTGTTATTTATTAATGTAATTTTAAAGCAAAGGCATCTTTCTGGAGAATAAGAGGATACAAAGTGAAAATGGCTTACATTATCCAGATATTAATTTACTTTGGTTTATAGGACAAAAATATGCAAATTATATAGTGTTTAAGAGTAATCTCAGTTAGGAATATTCAAAAGCCCTCAAAGACTAATTCCTTCTCGACAAAAAGAAAAATGCAAATGTCCTACAGTGTCATAAAGTTTCACAAAAATTTTGATGTAGGTAATAAAATTGGGAGCTCTATTTTGAATTTAAATTATTTGAAATTGTAGCACACTTTTATAGAATTTGAGAGGCCAATAGATTCATGTACTTTTAAATTTGTAAAACTCTTTTTCTCTAAGGATAATGCCGTGGAATAAGTAGGGCTTATACTAAGCTTGTCCAAGACAGAATACTAGAGGGTCACTGTTGTGGATTGATGTTCTGAATTGCACTTGCTTCCATCTTTGGTAAAAGCTTAGGTGTGCAAATTCAAAGAAAGAGCTCTCTGACTTGGGTTTTTTGGATTTTTGTTTGTTTGTTTTGTTTTGCACATGGACTTCTGTCCCTAGGCCTTTAAGCTTTTTTTTTTTTTAAATTTTGGAAGAGTCTTACTAAGGTGCTCAATTGCCTATGCTAGACTCACACTTGCAATCCTCCTGCTCCAGCCTTCCAGAGTTCTAGGATTATAGGTGTGCACCACTGTGCCTGGCTGGCTTTCTAACATTTTGGAGAAAGGAAACTTTGAGCACTTCCTTAGATCTCAGAAAAAAACAAAGAATCCTGTTTCTTTATTTTTGGGGGACATTCTCAGAAGCATCACATTCAGTCTGTACAAATGACTGTATAACAGGTATGCAGTGATCAAAACAACCAATTATTGGTATTGCACAAGTGATTGCACCATGAATTTCATTAGGGTACAAGTGGAAGTAACATCAGCAACAATAAGTATTTTTTTAGAACAAGATATGATTTCAAGTTTTGGTACCCAAGTATAGGTCCTTAATATATTATCATACATTTAACTTGGTCCAGTTGTCAGTTTACTCAAATGATTCAATAAAATGACTAAAGACTATAAAGCACAAGGTCTTGAATTACATAATTTGGTGGTCCACATCCAAATAGGCAGATGATTTGCAAATTTTCACTCCATTTGTTGCTTCCCAAGCATATCTTGAAATTCATAGGAAAATGGAGGTCTGGGAGGTTCATGATGTAAATAAAGAGCTATGGAAAAGGTCAAACTGATACAATTAGAATTTCACTGTATCACAACCTCTGGAAGAATAACACTTAAAACTGGGTGTGGTGGCACACGCCTGTAATCCCAGCATTCGGGGAGCTGAGGCAGGAGGATTGTTTGTTGCAAGTTTGAGACCAGCCTGGGCTACAAAGTGAGCTCAAGGCCAGTCTGAACTGCATAGTGAGACCATGTCTCAAAAAGACAAAAAAAAAAAAACAAAAACAAAAAAGCACTTAAATTGCATTGGCTAATCTACCCAAACCATTGGACTCTGAAAGAACATTTTTATCCTTGCTTAGGTTTAGTTATTTTTTTTATTCTTTTGAAGATAAAAGAATGAAAACATATTAGGTTTAGCTATTTTAAGACCCTTTGTCTTACTTTTCTTGATGCTGAGACAAAATGCCTGACACCCAAAAATTAAAGGAAGAAAGTGTTATTTTAGCTCACAGATTGTAGAGATTTCAGTCCATATGCAGCTGGCTCCAAGGCAGGGCAGCATGGCAGAGGGGCATGGCAAAGGAGAAATCGTCCATGGAAGGGCAGGCTGAAAGCAGGGAGGCAGCAGCAGAGAGCTTTCTTTTTCCTTTTATTCCATCCAGGGTACAAGCCTGTTGGTTGGTGCCACTTCTCCCTTCACTGAATCCATCACCCATACCAAGAACTATGCTAAACAAACCTGAATGAATCCAGTATCACATGCCCATGACCCACTATCACACATGCATGACTGAGTCACTCTTCAAAGCCCTACCTATAAGCACATGAAGGAGATAGGAGGGACATCTAGATGTACAAGCCTTAATACCCAGCTACTGCTTTTTAGGCTAAACCTGATAATGTAAATTTGATAACATAACTGTTAGATATTTCTCAGTTATTTTTATTCTGTTGAATGTTGGAAAATTTGGACAAGAAACACAAACAAGAGTTACTAGTTATTCTCAGGTGTTACCAAAATTATCAACAATAATTTCAGAAGGTCTTTGTTTACCTTTAACTTTTATTTATTGCCTCCGTATTGGAATTGAATGAATGGATGGTTAGAGACAGGTTAGACCTGTGTGGAGTAAAAGAATAGTTGGTAGGGAATCAGGCAATGTTTCTAGCTACAGAATTTTAAATTGTGCTTAGCTTTGCATTCTAGCTCCATCAGTTACTGTTTGCATGATTAAAAAAATTTGATTATTCTCACAGTATTTAATATACAGGGTTGATATGATAAACAGGGGTCTGACTCCATGTTACACTCAGTCAATAAATGTTAAATTACATTGTTCCTCATCAACCAGGTAAACAAACATTGCTTCGCAACCTTATGTGTATCTTTGTACATCTCATGGGACTCTATTAATGATAAGAATTGTGTGCTGGCTTTGCAGCACTAGTATCTGCCTGACATACATGTGGTCCAAAATGTAATCTACAAACATGGAATTTCTGGAAATTTTTCTCCTGGAAGACACCAGAAAGATAAATGGTCAATACCAAGAACTTAATATATTCAAAAATTTACCGGAGTCAAACAAGAACACATCTATCTCTTTTATATTTTCTAGGATAAATGTCAAAGAAATTTATTAAAATAAGACTGCTGGAACTCTGTAGTGGTAGGAGACAAAATCTTTTTCTATAAAAATTCACCTAAAGTGGACCTTCTCATTAAGGTAGTTAAAAATAGTAGATATTTGTTGCCTGGTCTCCTTTACTGATGACATGTATGTCACTAAAAATGTTGTACACCCTGTAGCTGTACTGTTAAGAATTCCCTGTGGGGCAGCAGGGACTTGAGGAAGACAGCAGTGCTGGAATGAGCAGTGCTCCTGGGGCCTGGTACAACGCTAGTGATGGTCACGCTGGTTGTAGAACAGTGTCCTCCAGAAATTGGTTGTGTAGCATAGTTTTTCGGTCTTCCCCATCAATCTTTCTCTGCAGCCTTCCTAATGATAATGAGCAGTTAATACCCTTTTAAAATATTCAGTTCAAATTACAATATAGTAAAAATAATAGATTTGGGGGGAGCTGTATTGAGGATCAGAATCCGGAGCACTGCGTGTATTCAACAAGCGCTCTGTATCAGTCAGTGTTCACTAGAAAAACAGATGTAATGTGAGATACATAAATATATAAGGATTTATGAGGTAGGTGTAAGTGGTCACCCAGAGTCAGGCATAGAAGAGTAAAAAGAGCTGTATGCACACTGGAGATCCAAAGGATCCAGTCAAAGGTCTAAGGCTTGCAGCTCCCTACAGTGTCTTGTTTGAGTCCATATCAGGTGGTCAAAAGGTCCGAGTTGGAAGTTGAAGGGTCTTTGCTGGAAGTTAGGAGATGATGTCCAAGGTGAAGGAGAAGACTGAAACTCTTCTATAAAAACAACAGTGAGACTTCCTTCTTCATTCCCTTTTTTATTCCATTCAGGCAGCAAGCCTATTGGTTGGTGCCACCCATACTCAGGGTGGGTCTTCCATCTTTAGTTGGATCCATTCAGGCACACCCAGAACCACCTCTCAAACAGTATGTCTTTATTATCTCAGCTCCTTTTTTAAATTAATTAAGGTTATTGGTATATTTCAGATATACATAGTGGTAATGTTTATTGTAGAGAATTTGTACCTGTACATGATATATCCTGATTCTTCTTTTTTCCCAACCCTACTGTCCCTTTAACCCTTCTTCCCCTCCTTAGTTACAAAGCTTTGTTTCCATTGTTTCTCTCTTTTCCCATCTTTTTCTTTTCCTTTCCTTCCTTTTTCTTTCCCTTTCCCCCTTCCCTAGTTCCCCTTTCCATTTGAACATTTTCTTCCTATTTCTCAGTATCTATTACACATTTTGGAACTCTTAATCTAATTAGTGGGATGTTTCTTATTCAAGTTGACTCAACAGTTAACTGTTACACACTCTAACACAGAGCTCCATCCTCAGCCCAAGATGGAACTTTAAACATACTGTCACCTATGGTGTTCAGACCATACTTTTTTCTTTTCTTGAATTTTACTATGATGGTAACATAGTAAAGGTCATCTGGTAGGAAGGGAAAGTAAGAATTTACATTGATACTTAAAATGAGTTAAAATTTATTTCTAACCATATTAACAGGGACCAAAATCAGCCAAATAAAGAGGAGACAGTATATATAATATGTTAAAAATGGAAAATGAGATGCCAGTATACTGTCTGATTACTGTACCCTAAACATTAGAATTAGTTCTTTCTGTAGTCTTCTTCGTATGGCATTACATAATTAGTGAAAAACCCCATTTTCCCTGTTAAAAGTAAAGCTCCCCAGTCATCCTTGCCTCTTTATCTCACATCCAACTCCATGTCAGGTATAGTTCAACTGCTTTCTGAATCTGATTACTCCTCAGTGTCCCATTGCTATCAGTCTGGGTCAAGACCCCTTAAACTCTTGCCAGAATTACTGAAGAGTCTGTGACTGGGCTGCCTACATTTTCCTTACAGCAGTGAGTCAAATTTCCACCCAGCAATCAGTGTGAGTTTTTCAAAACATGTCGGATTATGTGATTTCTTTCTATGCCCAATAAATTAAAAAACCTGTTTTCTGACCCTCAGAGCCTGATTAGTCTCCCACTACCTCTCTATTTCCATTCTTCACCACATGCACTGAGCTCCAGCCTTACTGGTTGCCATGCTTCTTGCTTCTTACCCAGTATCCTCCTAATTTTATACCTGTCATTCTGTCTCCCAAAACATGGATGGCCAAAGAATGATTTTTCTCCTGCACGTCCTTTGTGTCTCTGTTTAAATGGTACTAATTGTAAGGCATTAGTATCCTTCCTGGACTTACATGTCCATGAAGCCCTCTGGGAAACTGAACAGTAGGTATTACAGGCTTAAGCTCCTGACCCCAGAAGCTGATCTGGTGCTTGCTTAAACTCTAGTTAACCTCCATTGTTAGCACTTGCTTTGGTTCAGATTGACTTAGGTCACAATGAAAAGCAGCTGCCTGCTGGAGTAGTCTCTCAACAGCCAGCGTGGTCCTCTGACCCATTGCTTCATATTGCTATGGTTGCTGTTGTCCTTTTGAACTTTGATGGTGAAAGAAGGAAATCTGCAGTTGTAGGAAGGATGAAGAAACAGATGTCTGGCTGGCTAGGATTTACTTTGTAACAGTCCTTGGATAGAGATAAATGTTTCCCTAGAATTTCTTTTGCAAATCAGGTGAATTATAGCAGGCAAAGAAATACAATCTTTACTTGGAAAATTTCAAATGATAAAACTACATTTTTTATAATATGAATGAGACTCTATAGGATCAGGCATTGGGTATAAGTAGAAGATGATTATTCAGCAAAAAGAGTTTATTCCATTTTCAATAGACACTAAATTAACGCATGATTGATTTTTACTAATATTTCTAAATTACATAAATATAGAAGTATAGACAGGTACATAAAAATGGTATTGACTGTAAACCTATTAGTGTTCATAGTGATTTTAAACTTAAACATAAGGAACCAAATGAAAAGTTAAAATTATAAAGACTAAGAAAAATTTTTGAGAATTTTTTGAGAATTTTGTAATGCTGGTTAGAAAAGAGACTTTCAGAATTTTTTGAAATAAATTCAGATATATTTCTACCTAAAATACTATTGCCATTGTTGTTTGAAAATCTGTTTAAATAATCGTTTCTATTGCCCTTAATTTTTCTCTCTCCTTCCTAAGATCAGCAAAAAAGATTTGTTTGAAACATGTTGTTTCTTTGTTTAAAAACATCTACTGGACTCCAGATCCTGAAAAAACTGAGTCCAAAATCCATCACACAGCATGCACATTCCTACCTTTAAAATTTTGCCCAGATCAACATATCTTTTGTGGCAAAACAGACTCCCTGACCATCCAGGTATTTGTGCTCTTCCAGACCTAATACAGCCTTGTAGTGGTTGATTAATTATGTCAACTTGAGAAGTTTAGAAGCTTACCTAAACTTGGCTCAGCAATTGGCTCAGCAATACTATACCCTAGAGCGTAGAGGAGCCACACTAGGGTGGATCATTGCCTAGATGATATAAAAGGGAAATGAGGAAGGACAGAGGAATTTCCATTCCTTTTGGAGGAGCTCCAGTCTTCACCTTCAGCTTGGACTTCATCTCCTGGCTTCTAGGGCAGACTCTTCAGCTTCCACCTTGGATACTTCAGTCTTTCATCTCAGGCTCATTGACCTCCTGGTATGGACTTGCACGGAACTCTGCAGTGAACTCTAGACCCTGGACTGATTCCTTTGGTCTTCAGTGTGCAGACACCCTCTGCATGCTTTCTCACACAATTCTTTGGCTGACCATTGTAAGCCAATCTTGTAATTTCTTATACATTTGTACATCTTGTGTTATATCTGTTTCTCTAGTAAAAACCTGACTGATACAGGCCTTAACCTTCCTTTCCTGGCTAGAACAGCTCAAAATTCACTGCTTGTGTAAATCACTTACTCTTACTCAAATTGAACTTTAAAATGTTTTCTTCAGTAGGGATGCAAATTACAGTAAAAGAATTAAGACGCATAGACTACAATTGCAACATAAAGGTAAATGGAAACATGGCGTACCTATATAAAGTTTCTCAACCCAGAATCTTTTCAATTAATAAATATACAGAATAAATCGCAACTCCAGAGTAGGTATTATGGTTTGAATGTTTGTCCCCTACAAAACTCATGTGAAACTTAATTACCATTGTAACAGTATTAAGACCCAGGGCAATTTAGAAGTGATTAGGCAAGGAGGGCTCTGCCCCAGGGGTAGGATTAATGCTGTTTTAAAAGAGCAAGTTCAACCCTCTCTTGACATCTTGTTGCCCTTTCACTTGCCACTGTGTGATGATATAATTAAGAAGGCCCTCATTAGAGCAAGCACTTTGAGAAGGACTTCCCACTCTCCAGAACTGCAAGCCAATAAATTTCTATTGATTATGAATTACTAAGTCTTTAGTACTCTGTTATAGTAGCACAAAACAGGCCAAGATCATAGGAAAACAAAATAAAATTAAATGTGATGATATGCTCAGAACTATTCACTTATATACTATACCAGGTACTTGCAAAGGCTACAGATGAAGTAAGAACACATGCTTTTGGAAATGTTCATAAATGCTTGATAGCTTTTTAAACATGATCTCAGGCAGAGCTAAAGTTCTTGGATGTGTCATGAACTAGCTAAAGGACTCCTTGGTAAAAGTGGGAAGTTGTGCTTCACTCTGCTGTCAACTGTGGCAATTCATGTGAACTGGTAGTGGTTGCTTCCATGGTCAAAGATGATGAATCCAAACATTTTCTTGAGCAGCTGGATAGTAAACCGAGCAGCTAACCCAAATTCTTGTCTTGAAGAGGTTCCTTATTTTCTGAGTAGTGAAATGGCCCCCCAAACATTGCAATAATATACCTGCTTCCTGAATCCACTGGCAGGTTCTGGTTGGCTGGCAGACAGGCTTCTCTGGCAAAACCCAGACCTTTCATGTTCTAGGAAAGGAAAATGTTGCTGATGGGTGGTCCACAGGGCCTGATTTTCAAAGAAGCTGACTCATGATCAGTATATATTTTTAAATTTATGTCAGCATTTGAGCCATCTAATTCAAGACTGTAAAAAAGGCACAAAGGCAAAAAATATACATTTTATAAAATTTATTTCTCTGGGAGAACAAGGCATTGCATATAGGTTGCTATTTTGTTTCAAAGGAAAAGCCCATTAGCTACAATCATGGCAAAGAAAAGAAAACCTTTATGTGAATTCATAAACTTTTAAGTGTTTTTTAAGATATTTTTCCCAATAGTTATGAAAAATGTAGGAAATTATAAAGAGCTTTAGGGGAGCTTATTTTCATTAAATTTAATGGTTCAAAATATAAGTATCTTAATCATTGCAATAAATATCTGTAATAATATGCAGTGGAGATTATTTTAATATTTATTTTCCCTTCCCAGATTCATTCATCACCCTTATATTCTTAGGGACTATATGCCCGTTAATATCCAAAGGTGTCTTCCATGCACCATATATTTAATATGCTATCATTTATCAATGTTATTCTAGAAATTTAATTAAGAGTGAAAAATATCTTTAAAGCATCTAGAAAATGTGGGCATTTGTAATAATAAAATCCTTTTTATCTTAGAAATTGTGCTTAGAGAAGAAAAAATGTACGTAAAAATGTAGTAAGACCAAAATGCTTTTAGGCATACATAGTAGAGAGAAACCCCAATGTGTATGTCATATGAATAAGGTTCAGTTTAAATCTTCATAGCCAATAGTTTTATGGAAAAATAACTAAGGCTTTAGGATATATCAAAATAGCCAGAAGGAGCTATGAGTTTCTATTTTTGTGTAATGACTATTAATCAAGCTTTAAGCTGGACTCATGATAGATTTGGGTTCTGTAATTGATTTGTGGTGTGGAGAAGTTGAAGTGAGATTCAAATACATTTACAGGTTAGTCTTGGGAGAATTTCCTTATTTTAAATACCAGAACTAAAAGAGTTCACTGCTGAGATTAGAGTGTATTAGATTAGTATCTCATGTGGCAATTCACTCCTTTAAAACTCGTCAAATTTGTTCTATTTCACCTATTGCTAATCCCTGTAGAATTTAAAAATATGGATGTTAGGAAGGTCACTTCTACATTCTTTGAAAGTCAGAGGTACTATTCATCCAATTCCTTATCAAGCTTTTAAAAATTAAATTCTATGTGCATTCAAGACCAATAAAAATCCTTCATCAAACAATTAAATATTCAGTGCCTCAAGAGAATAATATAATTGGATGTATATCTACTTTGTATTAGCTACCTATGGCTACATAACAAATCATCCTAAACTTTGTTGGCTTAAAACAGCAAAGACTATCACGGAGTTTCTGTGACTGTCTCACCTGAGTGCATCTGCCATGAATACTCCAATCAAAATGGCAAGCAGATCTGTGACCTCAGCTGAAGGCTTGACAGGAGAAGGATCCAATTTTGTGTAGGTGTGTGTTCTCATGTCACACATTTTTTTTTTTTTTTTTTTTTGTTTTTCTCTGGTACCGGGAATCAAACTCATGACCTTGTGCTTGCCAGGCAGGCACTGAGCCACTGAGCTAAATCCCCAGCCCCAAGGATCCAATTTTGAATTTACCTATGTTGGCAGAGCTCAAGCCATAAAAGAACTCTCTTTTTAACTTCTCTCATTGCATCAATACAACCCTCTTCATAAATCATAAATCTAATCAATGTTTTGTGAATGTGTTTGTGTGTGTAAAAACTGAACAACCATAATAACATTTATATGGAAATAAAAAAATCCTACAGTAGACAAAATAACTTTGATGCGGGAGAAACAGCTTGAAGATTTATATCTAATACAAAGATTATAAAAATATGATGTGGCATTGGTGTAAGGTTACATAAGTAAACCAAAGGTATAGACCAAAACACAGCCCAACACATATATAGTCATTTGATTTTTAATGATTATGACCCTGTAGAGCAATGGAGAAAAGAATGTCTTTTCAGAATCTGGGTACTGGTTCAATTGGATATCCATAGGAAGCAAAGTTAAACATATGATGCACAAATATCAATCTGTAGTGCTAAATATGGAAAGTAAAGCAACAATCTTCTGGAAGAAACTCTGGAAAATATTTTCATGATGTTTCTGCAGTATATTGGGCAATAATTTCTTAAAATGAACGCCAAAAGCACTAACCATAAAGGAAGCATTGTTAAATTTGACCACAGTAAAATTTAAGACTTTTTAAAATCAAAAGACACAATTAGGAAGTGAGTAGCGGGAAAGGTAATTACAAGACTTACGACCAACAAACAAATTGTGTTCAGAATCTACAATAAATTCTTTACAAATAAATACGAGAGAAAAAAGCCCCAACTTTAAAAATAACAGATAAGAGACTTGTATAGGCAATTCAGAAGGCAATTTTGTCATGGTGAACAAAGAGATAAAAAAGAAGATTAGCTTCACTGGTGATCAGAAAAAGAAGCATATTAGAACTTTATTTATATGCAATGATACACTTATAGAATACTTAAGAGTAAACAAAATTATACTGATAATCTTAAACATTGGCAAAGACATGAGTTGATAGGATGATTCTTTACTACAAGTATCTACCTAAATTACAAATAAAGAGGAAAATAAAAAATAAGTAATAGGAAGTAGAGAGATAGACCTTTCTCAAGTGGGAGGGGGAAAAGGGAGGGAAAGGGGATGAAAAAAAGGAATTAAAATGTGTTACATACACGTACTGACTCTGTACAAGGAATGTAGACATCATGTACTGAAAACACAAGCTAATAAAAATATCATTAGGCTTTATCTATTTCAAATGCTTGCTAGTTGTATTAGTCACTTTCCTGTCACTGAGACACCATGTCTGACATCTGAAACTTAAAAGAAGAGGTTTATTTTAGCTCACAGTTTAGCCCACAGTTCGCCAGTTCCAGGACAGAACAACATGGTGGAAGGAGTTGGCAGGCGAAAAAGATACTTAGTTCATGTAGAACTAATGGGTCAGTGCCAGAGAGGAAAGGTCCAGGAATCTTACAAGGTATGCAAGATCATATCTCCATGACCTACAGAAACACATGCACTAGTCTGCTCCACCATCCTGGGACAGATCCCAAAGTCAGTCATGTTGATACTCCACCTTCACTGTCACACTACTGGATCACTCAGAAATCTAGGTTTAAACCAAGCAGACTTGAGTCATAGGTACATTTACTTTGATAGTCAAGAATACTGATAGCAATATAATTTTAACAACCCAATCTGTAAAAACACCAAGTAGCCATCAACAGTAGATCAGGCAAATATGATAGAGCAATGAAAAGAGGATAAACTACTGCTACTCAAAGCAACACGGATAATGAGATACAGAATCCAGATATGAAATAATGTGTCCTATATGATTCTTTCAAAATGAAGTTCAAAAGAAGTAAAAGTGAACCCCTGGTGATGGAAGTTAGTGATAAACTGTGGAGGAGCTACCAAAGGACTTCTAGGGTTTTATCAATGGTCTTTTTCTTGTTCTTGGTGGTGTTTACATGGTGGTGCACACTTTGTAGTAAGTAATTCATTGCGCTGAATACTTATGACTTACTGCAATTGTCTGGAACCTAAGACTCAATAAGAGCGTGTTTGGAATTGTTTCTTTTTTTTTTTTTTTTTTTTTTTTTTTTTGGTTTTTCTCCGGTACCGGGAACCGAACTCACGACCTTGCGCTTGCCAGGCAGGCGCTTTTGCCGCTGAGCTAAATCCCCAGCCCAAACGTCTAGTTCTTTTTTTTTTTTTTTCACTTTTTTGTGGTACCGGGGATCGAACTCATGACCTCACAGTTGCTAGGCAGGCACTGTGCCACTGAGCTATATCCCCAGCCCCCTGGAATTGTTTCTTTGGTTTTAGTGTATCAGCTATTCTTTGGACAAACCACCATCTCTGTCCCTCACTTAAATTTTTATGAGACAATCTATTTAGTATCATTCAGCCAATAGATTGCATGCCCTCTAGTTAGAGTCCACACATGAGAAAATGCCATGGTTTGCGTGCTGGAAATATAAGACAGAAAGACAACCCAAGGATATGTTCATGATTGAACTGAGGGAAGCGACCACAAATGGGAGCACATTCTCCAAGGAAAGGGGTCAGCAAAGACAACCCCCTTAATGTGCCTACTGCCATGCAGCAGGGCTCAAAGATGGAAGGTGTCCATGGTTTACTCAAAGTTAAAGAAACAAAGGATGCTAAAAATTGATAGTTGCAGAATAACTTCCAGATTGAAAATTTCAACCCCAAAAGTGCATGTTTAAAATTTAGATAAAACTTATTTCTTACTGTAATCATTCTATGCTACTCTATACATGTGCCATTTCTTTTCATATTTTCCACTTTTATTTCAATTCGTTGTGTAAGAAATTGGACTTATATGCATATATTTCTAAGACAAAATAAACTGTCTTTAACATCTTATATTTTTCAATGGGATTTATTCATTTTGAAGAAGCATAAAATATTTAGCATTTAATGAATACAGCCAAAAAAGCAAATGAATTGCATATGTCTAAACCATTTCTTAAACTTAAGACCAGTGTGCCTGTAGAATCTGTTTAATTTTGAAATCTAGGGAAATAAAATGAAAAAGACTGTTTAAAGGTGGCAGAAAATATACTACAGAAATATTGCACTTTGGGCTGGGCTAAAAGCACCTAAAAAAAGCAGCAAGTGCAAGCAAGAAGGAGCTCTAACTTGCCCCTCTTCTTCCTGAAAGTAAGAGATAAAACTCCCATATGGAAGGAATGGGAAATTGAGGCTGAGGAAAATAATTGTTAAACTAGCCTCAGCTTTCTGGTTCTTTTCCACCATTGACTGTCTTAACCTAACACCCTTTGTCTGATCATGTGTTTCTAAGTTACTACTCTTTGTACAATTCAATGTGTACATGTTGCTTTCCTCTAGATCACCCCCTAAAGCCTCATGTGGTCATATGTAGAACCTTTCACAGATGACTGGATTTAGAGTGTGTGAATGTGGAATAAGGATGTGATACTGGGATTGAAGCTATGAATAATAGAAGCCCCACCCTATGAATAGGAGGCAGCAACCAATAGGAGCCTGTTAGGATAAAAGGGAAAGGCAGGGTAGCTGTTTCTGCTTTCTGCTTCTCTGTCTTCTGCCTGTCGTACCATGAACTGTTTCTTCTCTGCAATGCCTTTCTGCATGCCACCCTGCATTGAAGCTGGTTGACTATGGACTTAAACCTCTACAAATTGTGAGCTAAATAAACTTTTCCCCCTTTAACTTGTAGGTGTTGGGTATTTTTTCCCAGTAAGGAAAAAGTAACTAATGCAGTATATATTCATTTAACTCTAATTGAGTGTTTGGGTCTTAGGTCCTCATGAGAACTCCTGTGTCATCTAAATCTACAGTAAATGAACTTGTGTCCTTTCTCCTTTAATCTGTCTTATGTCAATTTAATTCTCAGGTGCAGCCAAAAACCTCAAGAGGGCAGAGAGAAAAATTATCTCCTCTACTCTGTTTTTCTTAGGATAGCTATATTTTTGGAAAACATCTCTCACCAAAATGCTGGTTACTCTTATATGATTTATTTATTTAGTCTTTTTGAGACAGTGCCTCACTGTGTAGTTCAGGTTGGTCTTGAACTCACTTTGTAGCCCAGGATGGTCTTGAACTTGCAGTGATCCTCCTGCCTCAGCCTCCTAAGAGCTGGGATTATAGGCATGCACCACAAAGCCACGCTTCTTAAATGATTTAGAGTTAACCAAAATAACTCCAGCTCAAAAAGCTAAAAAATGCCTTTCTCATAGCTAAAGCTGAGGGATATGACAATATTTTCCTCCTGTGATACACTTGAAAAGGGAAATACAAAAAATTCTCAGCAGGAAGAAAGAAAGGCTTCTGCCTGAAGACAGGAGGAAAGCAGGGGCATGCTGCTCTTCTGGCTCATTATCAGGCTTGGCCCACTGTGAAACATCACAGCAAGAGGAACCACCCTGGCCCTGAGCCCTTCAGAGATGGGTGCCGTGCTGTCACCCCTGCAGAGATTGGCCCATTTCAAAATGGTTATAATTTTGGGAAGGCACTTCCTGGACATGGAAGTGTCTCATCTGCCATACCAAATTTATAGCTGCAGTTCCCTGCACCCTCCAGAGTTGCCCTTTCAAAGGAAGGAGTAGTTCTGACAGTAATGAAATGTTCCAGGGTATATTTCATTTTTAATCATCCAAAACAAAACAAAACAAAACAAAACAAAACAAAACAAAACAAAACAAAACACTTAAGGTGAGCAAAATATAAAACAACATAAAAGAAAACAAAACTATTAAAACTCCCTCATAATAAATTCTTATAAGAACCCAAATTCCATATTTTCTGAATTACTACTATTAGATATAGTTATGATAGATACCAAGACTTAAAATAAGTTCTAAATTATCCCTTTAGAAATTTTTGTCAGATTACTTATAGTTCACTTTTTTAGAAAAGAAAAAGAAAAAGAGAAAAGACCTTTTCTGTCTTTGGCGTAATGAATGGCAATAAACCTTTTCATGCTGTTCAGAAATGGTAAGCATAAAATCCAAATTACCCCAGTTCCCATTATAATGGCACTGAATAATCATCTCATTAGTAGAGATTATCTGGTTATTAATAGAGGTTCCTGATCCACAGGTTCTTTTTGCAAATGTTTAGTATAATTTGGCACAGTGTGCTATGAAATATAACTAAGTATTTTTTACTTCACTTTAGCATTGAAAGAATGAGTTACATGAACATTTATAAGACACTGAGTTTACTGATTGTCAGGAATCTTGTTTTAAGGAACTTCTATACCCTTCTGTTTTTACTTGGAATCACTCCTCTGTTGCAAATAAGAGGGAGAAAGGGCAAGAGAGAGAGAAAGACAGAGAGACAAAGAGACAGGGAGAGACAGAGACACAGAGACAGACAGACAGACAGAGATTATTTATCATTTATTTTCTTGTGTGTCATTAAACACTGAATCAGACCACATTCTAAAGATGAGTCCTAGTCTTAGGAGAAACGCTACATTTTGGCGCTGAATGATATATGTTATACATACTGGATGGTAACTTTGAAGGAATTATTGAAGAGTTTTCTCATATCTGAAATTTTAAATTATTAAATACTGAGCATCATAATTTATTTTCTTCCATTTTCACTGTCTTTTAAAAACTGTCACCTTAGCAATCCAAATTTCCATTTGCTCATTGCCTTCTTAGCAATAATTTGGAGAACAATTAACATTTTGCCAACTAAAGACAATTTCCTCTTTGTACAAACAGTCTTTTTCCTTAATGTAAATAACAAAGCCATTTTAACTTGGTGTTTTTTATCAATATGTAATACAACCACCATTGTTAATTCCCTACCACTTTGTTTGTAACTCTGTATTGTCTGTATTGTGCTTGTGATATGTTGTAAAATGTTGTATGTCTGTTAATGTTTCCCTCCTTTTATCCTTAAAATAAAAAAAAATAAAAGTAAAAGGTAAAAAGTAAATGACACTATTTATTAGCTAAAAGAAAAAAAGAATATCACTTAGTTCTCTATCTTCCATTAACACAGCATGGCTGTTTTGCCTTGCCAATCTTTTAACACACTCCTTCATCATGTTCTTATTTATAGTTTGTATTAAGTAAGAAATTTACAAGAAGAGAAAATCTAAGAGGTTAATATATCAGATTGTCACACTGTCAATACATTTTTAACATATTAGCTGCTAGAAACAAAAACCAAGAATCAAACTTTCATTCTTTGAAAGCTGCTTAAAATAAAATGATTTTGTGAGTCAGATTAGTACTTTGGAAGAAACTCTGGAATGATTACATCATAGTCAAGCCCTGGAGTCATCCCCACATTGGCTGAAATGAGTACTTATTGTGTGGAAAGTGTTTTGGAACAAATGTGTTAGAAAAATGCACTTTGGGGAGATAGCTGGCAGAGTATTTAGGATTATATAAGCAGGAGTTCTCTTAAATGTATTTTTATTCTACCAATTCTATCGTACAAAATCTAAAAATATCTTTTTATAGAATCACCTCATTACATTTCCCTACTACTTCCTTTGGTTATAAGATGAGAAGGCTATCAAAATTCTCTAAAAATATATCTGGGTGTGGTGGTCCCCCTGCAATCTCAACACTCTGGGAAGCCGAGGCAGGAGGATTGAAAATTTGGGCCGAGCCTACTAGGCAACTTCTCAAAACTTGAAAAAAAAAAAACTGCTGTGGATGTAGGTTAGGGTTATAGGCCCTGAGTTTAGTAACCAGTACTAAAAAGAAAAAAAGTCACCACAATACCTGCTAGGAAATATCTCAAACATAGCTCTTTGTATGGTTTCAAATGAGTATGCACTGTGTCATCCTAAGAAGTCAGTCTTATTTAGGGAACTGTCCTATGGCAGAATAGTCTTTATTTATAATGACACTTTCCATGAGCTCCACTTTCACAACTTTCTGTTCTATAATTTCCTGTGACATTTTTAGAGAAAACCTACCAAGAATAAAATTCAACATAGAAAACGTATTCAAGTGATGAACCTTCATGAGAACCTTTTAAAAAGGGACCTACACTCCCTGCCGTCTTTCATCCCAGTGAAGCAAACCTCATTGTTTTTACATGTTCTGTTTAAGCAGTGAAGAATTTACAATGAAAGGGAGGAAATATAATGACAGAGTTGATTCCATAAGGATATGCCTTCCTAGCTATATGCACTGATATCTAACAAACTGCTTAGAAAGCTGCTTTAGAACATTGGAACCTGTTTGCTAAGTACATTTGTAAATTAAGTTGAATCACAGTCTTTCTGATACAAACAATTTGTCAGCATTTAAGAATTAAGACTTTTGGCACAATTGTAATAAAAACACAGGTTACACATTCTGAAGTGGAAAGTTACAACATCTAATCATTGATTTTCTGCCTCTTGCTACAGAGAGACTGGCTGAAGCCTGAGAAATGCTGCAACTGAAACATCAGTTCTCACAAAATACATTCAGCTTCTGCAATAGTCAAGCATATTTCTTTCCAGGTCTTACTTACTTTCAGTGCTTAAGTATTCCTGTCAATAAAGAATGAATATGTGCTTGAGTATGCAAGCATGCATGGCAAAGTTGAGCATAAGTAAGACAGTACATTAATATTCTTGAAAAGAAGCAAGATATGAATTCCAAGGAGATTCTGCAGCATTGATTAGTTGGGAGAATTGTGGCTAGATGTGCTTTGAATTACTGTTTTCCCTTAATGTTTTCTAGATCTCTATCTTTTCTTTTTGTATTTTTCCCAAGACACTTTTAAATGAACACAAACAAGTATAACAGACAAGCTCTCTCACCCCAAACTGATAACCCTGACAATATTCCTTAACTCAGTGTTTTTGTGCCAAATGAATGTACTACTAAATTTGTAAAGCAAATTTAAATTAGGGATTAAGACACATAGTTGTATTTACTTTGATTATTGGTGTGTTTCAGAATGTTAGTGCTCTTGATCCATAGACACCTATATTTAGTTTTTAAATGATGCTCAATATGTTGCTGCAGTTTCATAGTCATTTAATTTTTAAAAACCAAAACATTTGAAGAGAAAAATGTGGATATTAATTTCCAATACTTTCACTTTGTATATGAAGAAAAGTGAATCCTTTTCAGACATTTCTTCTTGTGAAGAAAGGGAAAATTAAAGTATCATTTGAAATACACAAAAAATACTCAATGAAAAAGCAAACAGCCAATCCACCAATTACCTACTTAACCACCCCTCAACCAATCACCCAACCAACTAAACAAGACAAAAACAAACAAACAAAAAAGACATTTTGTGAAGATATAAAAATGCTTACTTTCTGGCTGTGTGAATTTATGTAAGAAATTTCAGCTCGAAGATCACAGTTTCTTTATATCTGGAAAAAGAAATTGAACTTACAATGGAATCTATTCCATTGAATCTCTGTGAAGATTAAGTGAGCTAAGTCACGGGGAACATAAAGTGTTATGCACATGTTTATTATGGACTTAAATGGGTGTTCCCCAGAAATCATACTTTGAAATCCTAATCCCTGAAGCAATGGTATTGAAGGCTGGGAGTTTGGGAGGTGATTAGGATCAGAAGAGGTCATGAGGGTGGGATCTTCATGGAATGGGGTTAGTGATCTTTTAAGAAGAGACACCAGATATCTTGGTCTCCCTTTCTCTATCTTTGTGCATACAAAGATGTCCTGTGGGCACACTGGGTCACGGCTGCCATTTATGAGCCAAGAGAAGAGGAATAGTCTGAAACTTAAATCACTGGCACTTTAACATTAATGGATGCTAAAATTACACATAAATATCTGACTGCTAAATTCAATACCTTTCTTTGAAGAGGCTTCCTTCCCCACCTACCCATAGCCTTTCTCCATTTCTACTTTTTTAGAATCTTAGCCATACTTTCATATAGATCCTTAACTAATTCATTTTTTATCAAATTTTATGGAAAAATAATTGCATATCAGATTTTCTATGAGAGTGTGCACAGAAGTTTAACCTATTTGGCTGCAGAAAAAGATAAATTTCTTTTATGAGGGTTCAGTGCCAAGAGTTCAGTTGTCTAAATGAGAACAGATCTGAAGCCTTTGGCTTATAAGATGTTTATTATTTGCATGATTTCAATATATCCATGAAACTGATGAAATTAAAATAATGTAAGAATAAATATAAATATTTCATTAACTTCTCACTGTGCAAAGTACAGAAAAAGCTATATCCTACCTAAAGTACAGGGATGGTAGTAGCAATCAAAATTAAATGATTAAATGCATGTGTCCTTTCTATATAAGAAATGATGTGCCTTACCAGCAACAGTGATGGTAGATTATGAAGCATATTTTTATTTCAGATTTTACATGGCTAAAACAAGCTCTGATTTCTTTTGCTCTTCTTTTCCTATTCATAATACCTAAGTTCAATAAAATTGTTGGCTAAGAAAAACACATCAGGAAGGTTTGGCCTATGCTCTTCTCACTCATCAATAATTTATTAAAAGCAACAACAATAACAACAAACACAAGGATAATATAAAATATTTTCTGTGAAAGAAATACAATGAATGGTTAAGAAGACAGAAATTTAAATTTCATACTTTGGTGCTCATCTCCATACACACATAGGGAGCCTGAGGTGTAGAGAGATTAATTCACTTATCCAACCAAGTACCCACAGCTCACAAAGTGATTTGGGAACTAGTCTCTGTGTAATACTATGCACAAAGATCAAGCTGTTTAATAGATGAGATAAGCTATGTACATAAAAAGACGCCACAAGTCAGGGGATTTTGCTTATCAGTGTTTCCATTGCTGGAAATAGTTCTATACATCCTGGTAATTTAGGACTAGAAATAGTGTATTGGACAGCAATGTTCTTTTCTCTTTCCTCTCAAATACGCAGAAGATGTGATTACCTAAAATAGTGAAGTAAAAATATCATATGTTTAGTATATTCTGTGAATTAAATATAGAAAGTATGATGTCTTTTAGGCAAATCTCAATTATAACCTAATGGGCATGAGAATGGTCTAGAAGTCAGTCTGTTACATGGGAACAGTGAGACCTTAGAGTATCTACTCTCTATGGGCATCAGGGTTTTAAACTACAAAATAGAAATAATAATAGTACTTAGTCATAGAACATTAAATGAGCTATTAATAGAGTTCTTGTAGGACTAAATGAGATAATAATATTGTAAAACAGTGCAGTGTTGGAATAAAGTAAGCACATAGTTGTTGTATTATCATGATTGATTATGTATTACAGGAAACAGGAGTCTTGGTTTATTTTTAGCGCTTTTCCAACTTGTTGGAAGCTATAGTAGATACTGTTCTTTTAGATTTCCAGAAAAAGTATTAGTGATTGCTCTTTTGTTTGCATGACCCATTTCTCTTTCTAGTTAATAACACTTTTTTTTCTTCCTTTTTGCCACTTCTCTATTATCCTCTCTTTCCTGGGGCTGAAACAAACTAGCATCAGTAACAAGAACAATTTCTCCCTGCCTGCTTTCTTTCCCAAAGTCCATCGGCACAATTTAGCCCACGCCCTTCCTAATGGCACTCCTCTCCTACAGCCTCAGATTCCCCGTAATGCCCACAACAGCAGGGGATAAGTCCCAGGGGGAGGCAAACATGGTGCCAAAGTAAGCCAGAGAAGGAAAATATGCTCAGGTTGGAACTGTAATGGAAGAGATGAATAAGAGCAGAAATAGAAGGCGAGAACATTATGGAAAAATGGAAATAAAAAAACATAAACATGTGGCAGTATACTTACTGCACCTTTGATAGGTCCATTGGAAAGAAGCTTTGCTAGTGATCATCAGGAAATCCTGTAGTTTTTGTGTGTTATGAGTCTTTTAAATCTTTTTTGAAAAATGAAAAATGTTATCCTTATGCATATTGCACAATTTATAGTTCTATTAATTTAAGATAGTGCTAGGGCTAATACTGTGCAAGCAGATATAAATAGTTATTACTAATAATTTTAATTGAATAACACTGTTACTGTACTATTGTTAGCTTACTATAAATAACATTAGTATTCTACTTTCCAGTCACAACAAGATTTCATGTAAAATTTACTTAATCCTTAAATAATCCTGTGGAAAAGTTAGTTAACATGTTGTAATGAAAAAATGGAAAGTTACTGACTTTTCAACTCTTGTCACAAGTGGAAGACATAAATCCAGGTATGCGAATTTTATTCTCATGCTTTACCACCATCCTGTCTGTGATAACTCAAGAGTAGTCAACCGTGAAAAGATCCAGTTGTCTTGCCAGATTGCTTCGACAAATATGTACAGGATCCTAATGTCTTTTAGACGCCATACTAGTCTTTCAGGTGAGAGCAGTGACCAGGACTGATGAGATCACTACCACTCCTGAGGCTGTGTATGAACTAGGCAGGAACATAAAAACAAAAAGCAAATTAGTACATAGGATATTTATAGATTCTGCCAAATGCTGTCTATGAAGGAAACACACAGATGGAAAGGCCACAGGGGTCCTTCAGTTGCTTTATCTTGTCACATGACATTTTACCTTACAATTAAAAGATAAGAGTAATCCATGCATACTGAATTCCAGGTCAAATTGAAACTAGAAAGGCTTCATGGGATGACAGCTGTTGCTACAAGGGGCTAGACAATGGCTGGATTGTGGAGAGTGAGGAAGAGAGTGATTGGAAAGGAAATAGGAGGCAAATTAGGGAGTAGATTTATTGCATATGTTTTGGAGGGTCAGGCAAGCTCATAAAAGAATTCTCACTGCATTCCGGACTCAAACCACTAGGGTAGACTCCTGGCAGCCACGTTTGTATATAACATCACTTCTCTGGCCACAGTTCCTGTGCAGTAAAAATGTACCGAACATCTGCTATGTGCACGGTGTAATGAACAAAACCTACACCACCGTTGGCTTGTAGAGTTTCACAGTTGAATGTGAGTGTACCAGACCTCTGAAGGACCAATTAGAGCTTCTTATCTAGGAGTTTGGAACTAGTAACTAGAGAGATATTCAGTTTCTGTGTGGCTGGAGCTACAGAACATGTAAACTTAGAACTGTTGGAAGCTAAATTCTGCCACACTTATTGTGGACTTCAGGAGTCTAGTCTACACAGAGACAAGAGTGAAATATAGAAAGGGGTATTACTCAAATGGTTCCTGTGGGCTTTACATTCACAGGTTCCAGTCTACACATTGGGCTGTATTTCTTTCCTCCTGTTCTTTGAGGTACCCTATAATTCTATAATATATTCCTTATTTTCCCCATATATTCCAAGCTATTTTGCTATTGTTCACAAAAGTACATTTTATTTGTATTCTTGACTAGTGTGGGACATGCTTAGTAAAAATAACTGCTAAGACTTAAAGCATGGCTAAAGATTGGCAGAAGAATATCTTGTAATCTTAAAAAAGTAAAGAAAACTCTTCATATAATTAACAGAAATTTAGAGCACTGGGTGGAAGAAAGCAATATTCAAAGAAAAAGGAGATGCATTCTACTGATGATGGTAGTGATGCTGAATGTGATGTGTACAATCTATTGAGAACCTTGCATTTACTAGGGAAAAATATATGTAGTGGCCCCTCTTGAGACATCTTCCTCACTCTGAGATATCCTATTATTTTTATATACAAACTCATTTACAAGGTGGACAGATTCCAGAGAGCCATATTTGAACATGATATCTCTCCAAAATTCATAACTGTGGAGACTATTTATTCATAGGGAAGGATAATGGGTCATATTTCAGTATTTCCCTAGAGTTAGCCCTAGATTTAATCCAGGTTCGTAGGACTACTATTGAGTACTTATCACATAAGGAGAGTGAGCCAAGTAGGTATGGTTTGTACTCTTATGGGACTATGGCTTTGAAGATTTGGGCATCTGACCTAAGATACTGTGCATGATGTGTGAATGTAGGTTCAGTCTAATGCCCATCAGTATTATTCTTATTTTACAGAATAACTAACCCACCCTAGATGTTTAAGTTGCAAATTATTACACAGTGAATAAAGAGCAAAGGTAGAATATAGTTCTACTCCAATTGTATGCATTTATTGAATTCCTGCTCTTCTCAGTTGTATACTTTATGCTCTGTAAGCAAGAAAAAGAACATTTAGCTGCTAGCAAGTGACAACTATTACCATTGCCAGGATAAGCACCTGGGCACCCCAGTGCAGAGCTGGGCTTATACAGCCATCCTAATTACCTGTCCACATTTGGCATGCTAAACTTTGTTAAGTATATTTCATAGGAGCCACAAACTATGGAACCTGAAGATAGCATCCTCTTGACTTCTGCCCTCCAAACTTCATGTACATACATCTTATGGTAACACCTGTTTTGCATCCAGAACCCCAATTACAAAGGAGTCTGAAGGAAAGTAGCCCTTAGGTTTCTAGCCTCGAGTGATACACACCAGGATGAAGGGTAAATTCATAGCAATTCAGTCCTTAGTCACTGCCATTCTCTTCATCATTTTGACTTCATGGTTGAATTTTTGCTTAAAAGTATGGTTCTTCTTATTAGTAAGTCTGGACATGCATAGTTAATCTGGGGTTGTTTGGGATTTTCTGGGGTTTGAATTGTCCCATATCTTTCTGGGACAGATCACTGCATTAACTGCCTGCAGCAATTAAAAGTAAAGCAGACTTTGCAAACCAACATTTATAAGCAGAGTTAGAAAGGTTGAACTCCCTGGGATTCAGAAACTTGAGGCTTGTGTGTCTGTACTTTTTCTCCTCCAGGCTCTTAATAACTGTGTGTCACCTTCAACAAGATATCTAACCTCTCTGGGTTTTTCATTGTTTTCTCCACTATAACAAGAATAATGGCTCTAGTCACTTCTCTGCCTCTAGGGATGTTGTCAGAATTAATGAGACACCAGGGTGAAAGGCTTTCCACATTTTTTCCCTCTGAGAATGCTGAAATATAAATAAAAGTAATATCTCTATTTTGTGAACTCTTTTTCCTTCTGCATGTCCTAATAACATTCAGAAAAGAACTTACAGATTTTTTGAAGCAAGAGCAATTACCGTAGGTGTTATATACAATAAGGGAACTGTATCTGCCAGGAAAAACAAAGGAGGAACCGAAAACTTGAGTCAGAGAAATCTGCTTACTTTTTAATGGAATCAGTAGGAGTTCTGAGATAATCACAAGTAAAATATTACTGTACAGAGAGCAGATGAAGGTAGGAGGAGAGACTGCCTAATTAAAGTTGTCATCCTGAAAGTAGGAGAAAAAAGACACACTGGCTGATGACATGTCACTAGAATATTCTCAGACATATTGGAGAGAGAAGATGGGAATTGCAGGTCAAAATGTTTGTGCCTTTAGGGTTGAACTGCTCAAAGCAGTGAGAATAATAATACTGGTTATTATAACCAAGTGGAAGTTAAACTGATAAGTTAAAAATGTTCTGATCAGTGTGATTAATTAACCAATGAATTATCTGTTAATATAGGCAATAGGTTTTTCTTAATGATTCTTTACTGCAGTGAAATACAATCTGTTGTATTTTGATAGATGTTAATGATGCCACAAATATACATCTTGGGCTTCAGATGTAGCTCAGCGGTAGAGCCTGTAGTTCTCATATGCGAAGGCCCAGGTTAAATTTCCAGTGTTGCCACCGAAGATATGTATACCTCAATCTGATGCATATGTACATCTCAGTAAGATTTATTCTTTACCACCTGTAAATGATGAATTTCTAAATAAAGTGCTTGTAAAGGGGAAAAAATACCCTACTTCTCTGGTAGGTATAGTACTGTAATGTCCCTATTTATAATAAAATTGCTTTATTTCTTTAGACTCATTTTCAGAAGAGATTATTTAGGGAAATATCATGGGGATGCATAAATTATCACTTCTGGTGGAGAGAATACAGCTAACAGGATGGTTAGAACACACTGATAATTGTATTTATAAAATTATACTTAACAATATACTTTTATTATGAAAAATTGCTCATTACTATTATACAATGATTAGAATAAAGATGAAATAAATATATCAAAAGGTCCACAGTGACCTCTTGATGCTTAAAGTTGTAGTTAATATTTTTTGTTGTAAATCACAGAAAACTCAGTGAAACAGTGGATATATTGGCTTTTTTTTTTAATATATTGGTTTTATAGCCAATATATCCCTAAGTGAACATGAATGCAGGAAAAACTGACTCAAAGACATATGCAGCTCCTTCATGTAGCAATCTCCCCATCTTTTCATTCTTTTAATTTCCTTCTTTATTTCTATGTTGTGGTACAATGGTTGCAGAATCTGTACTTTAGGAAAGAGTGAAAATCTTTGTCTTGCAGTCCCGGCAAAAAATGCTGAAAGTCTGTCTGATTGGACTGGTTTAACTCATGCAACCATCTCTGCTGGAATCCTGTTTCAAGGAGACTGAGTTGCTTAGATAGGTTTATGCTTGAGTTGTTCTACTTAAACACCTAGTGATGAAAGCTTACCACACAGTATGCAGAGAAAACTAAGAGCTAGTTTGGATCCCAAAGGAAAGTTGGAACCATTGATACTGTGGAAAAAACAACCCATGGCCATACTATTATGATCATGAAACATTTGCATGTATATTTGTGTATATGTACTAATACATAAATACTATGTAATTTATGCATTATACTAAATAATATACATTATTCTATATAAAACAATGTCCAAATTGTTATGATATATTATATTTAGATATATGATACATACTTATATCTCTAAATGCCATATAATTTCTATGTTATATGCAATTATCCATACATGCAGAGTATTTACCCTAATTGTTGCGCATCATTTTTAAATAAGGAAAAGTAAACATTAATGAAAAATGTTGTGGCATCCATCAATACTTTATAATCTTGGCTAAGAATTTATCACTTTAAAAAGAGTAGGAACAAGGGACTGGGGATTTAGCTCAGCGGCACAGCACCTGCCTGGCAAGTGTGAGGTTGTGAGTTTGATTCCCGGTACTGGAAAACAAAAACCC
>NW_004955428.1:25520205-25536915 GCF_000276665.1 Chinchilla lanigera | reverse complement strand
CTGGGGATTTAGCTCAGCGGCACAGCACCTGCCTGGCAAGTGTGAGGTTGTGAGTTTGATTCCCGGTACTGGAAAACAAAAACCCCCCCAAAAAACAAGCAAACAAACAAAACAAAAAACCAAAAAAGAGTAGGAACAAACACATCTTTATGTCTTCAGGTAAAAACTTTGTCTTTAGGACTAAACGAATACCAAGACAGCCAAAAGTCTAAAATAGAGTCAGTTATACTAAAAAAAGAAATTACATCTGAATCTAAACACTTGCATCTGATGGTGGCTTGGCAATACTTTAGGTGGGCACAACAAATGTGTTTGGGAGTTGTTATCTTACCTGAACTGTTTTGAAGCTTTTGAAAAGGAAAAATAACAAATAAAAGTGTTGATTTTATTTGACAATATTAAGTTGAGGAAAAGTGTTTTCCTTCACCATTTAAAAATCAAGTCAACTACAAAAGTAGAGAAATTGAATCCATGGTGTCAAGTCACATAGTGGAAGAGGCATCCAAGGAGGCAGAAAATTGGTGACTGGATTTTGAAGAACAAGCATGTTCAAAAGATGGCGATGTTCATTCAGTGGGCACAGTGGAGGGGCAGGAGGAACCTTGAGGCCTGCTCCCTGTGTCCTCCCCCAAGCAGCTGCAAACTCTCGGGAGACCCCAGCTGCCACCTCTCCTGGAAGTCTTCTGTTTGTTCCTTCCCTATCCTTTCTCAATCCAAATTACAGTGCTGTTTTGTGTAGAAAGAATGTGAAGAAGGTTGAGGAAAGGTGCTAGGCACTGGGATGGATGGAGGAAATTGAAATATTCTCATTTATTTCTTTCTCCACCTCAAAACTAAGCAAAAGGAGCAAAACTAAGCAATATCAAAACAAAACAACAATCATTTTAGAGGAAATTATGGGAAGATGGTTATAGAGAATGGCTAACTAACAATGGCACTGATATCAGGAGAACAAAGTAATTGCTTTCATGCTCTTTCCTCTCCCTGCTAATTCTGAGATTCCCAGAGATTAAGGCTAGCTTTGAGCCCTTTGTCAAACAGAAATGCAATGCTGTTGTTTGGTAGGATTCAAGGCACACTTAGTTTCCCCATAATGGGTTCACATACCAATCAACTCCTTTTAAAATTAATCCCATTCAAAAAAAACAATTTATACATAATCACTTGATTAAGTGATTCAAATAACAAAAATTGGAGTGAGATCAACTTTTTGTGTCCTATTACTTTAAGCATTTAAACTGAATGAAAAAAAACCCACAAAAGAAAAATCTTCAGACAGTCCCCAAATGGGCCTTGGAGCAGAATGCAGGGGTGACAGAAACAGCCCAGGGTGGATGACCTCATCTTATTATGTAACATTTGGCTCACACAAACTTGGAGCTGTTCCTGTCTGGACACCATGTGTATAGTTATTCTTGCCAGAAACCCAGTGGCGTAGCTATCCTTTATTGATCCACATGCTGGTGGCCTCCAGGTGGTCAGAACGTTTCTATCAACTTCAGGTTTATTTTTTTATAATGTCTAAGCAGCTCATTTAGTGAAGGATTATGAAGTACAACAGAATGCCTGTTGCGGAAAACCCAATACCTTTGTGATAAACTATATAACAATGTTTCTGATAGTTAAATGTACAAATATAACTGATTACCTATCTTTTGTTTCTAATCCAAATTCTGCATGAGCATAATTTATTTTTACCCTTCATTCATTTTTTGGACACTTATTGTGTGCCTACTGTGTGCCAGATGCAGTTCAAGGTATCTGAACACAGTAAGTGTGCGAGTGGGCATGGTTCTCATAGAACTGCAGTCTGAGGTGGAGGGAGGAACATACTGATTACATAATTATAAACAAAGGTAAAAAACAACAGTTCTTTAAATACTGCATGGGAAGGATACATGGATAAGCTCTCCAGTGCCCTGGAGACGGGTGGCTGGTAGTGACTCTTGTATTTATGCAGTAGGTTTTCATCCTCTTGATGGAAATTTTCTTACGTTCATTCTTGACCCATCCTATCCCACCACCTTTCAGACCCTGTCCACACTTTGAAACGTAGTTTCCCAACTCTTCGTGCTAGTGTGCATTTGCTTCTCCACATTCTTCATCAAGTCTCTCCTTTTCCTCAGCTTTTGGATCATTTTGTGCCCTGGAAAAGAAACATTCAGTCTTCAAAGTGGCATTCAAATCTCAGTCCCAAACAATGGCTGCCATCATTACTTTTGAGTCTTTGATTGGCGATCATTATAAGATAGGGAGGTACTCAGAGTACTATTGAGAAAGCAGGGGGAGAGAAAATGCTCATAAAATATACTAATTAATAGTTTGTGTCTGGTCCTGGTAAATTTCTGGTACAGAAGGAGGGTGGACAGGTCATGGTTAGGCACAAGACCAGGATGAGGTTGAAAGCAAATAATCAAAGATGAGCCAGTTCACAGGAGTGAAAGGTCAAAAGAATAGGAAGATGGAACCCACATTAGTAGGGTTTGACAAATGTCTGGAGTTCAAATACTGGGTGTTCTAGTGGTGTCCTGGGTGAGGAGCAGGTCATAGTATAGTAGCCCCCCTTATCTGTGGCTTTGTTTCTGAAGTTTCAGTTACCTATGATTAGCTCTGGCACCATGTTATTTATAATAATGGTAAGAGTAGGGTAACACAAAAAGATAATTTTTGAAAGAGAACATATCCATGTTATAATTGTTCCATTTTATTAGCAGTTATTGTTAATCACTTACCATGCCCAGTAAGTTAAACTTCATCACAGAGCTGTACAGACAGGAATGAAACAGTATATAAAGGGTACAGTACTGCCTGAAGCTTTGAGTGTATCCTGGGGATTTGGGGATGTATCCTCTGTGGATGTTGCTGCAGATTTACCCAGATAGAGCAGGTAGAAGCAGGGGACCAGTGCATAGCAGAGGAGGAGGATGCAGAAATTTAGATGAAACTCCTGGTGGAAGGACTAAATTTTGAGGTTCCAGATCATGTCTAAGTTTTTTGAAATAATTGTTTCTTTTAATGCTGGACCAAAAGTAAGCCTCTATCTCAGAATACTTTGTGTGGAAGAGAGAAGATGTCATCATTGCCTTCAAGTCATTAAAGAGCTGTAATATTAAGAAACATTATGTCTTGTTTAGGATCCCAGCTAGAATTTTGTCAAATAAAAATCTTTCTGCCAGTGGTCACAGTGTAAATATAGAATTGACCACCTGTTGAGGCACATTGAGTGGAAAGGTCTGGAGGCTTCGTAAAATTCACCCATCTTCTACCGGCTTGATCTAAACTCCCACCTTCTCTGCTGTTTCACCAAGTATGAGGTAAACATTCCCAATAAAAAGGTATCCCAGAGAGGATAGTGCTTTTATAATATTTTTGTATGAAATAAAAAATTTTTAAAAATAAGCAAAATCCTGTAATATTTATAATATATAATATGACAGAGAGAGGCATATGATACTTTGTTTTGGTTTTCAAGATGTTGTATAGATTTTTCCAGCTTTACATTGAGTATGCTGGTTTTCTCAGAATAGAGGACTGAATGAAAACATACAGAAGCATTTATTTTTAACATTACATGCCTCAAATGCTGTTTTGTTGTGTTGAAATTTGTAGAAGTTTAGTTCTCAACTACATTATAAGTGAAGTAATTCAATTTAGCATTTGACACAAAGTAGATATATATTTATTTCCTTTTGGCATGCAGCATAGTTATATTAAGGAATGCAGAAAAACTTGGAAATGGGTGCTTCTCTTTTTCTACAATGTTGACTGTAAGACAGCCAGCAAATACTCTTTAATTAAGACAGTCTCTCCAAAATAAAGTTCCTTTCTGCCGGAGTTACAGCTTTTGGAAAGTAAATAATTGAACACAGTTACTGATGACTAATATATGGCACAGCTTATACCAGCCATGTAAAAATGTCAGTTTGAGCTTTATAAATTGTTCATTTCTATGATTTATATGGTATCTTTCTGAAGATACTTCTATGCGTAAGTTCCTCATTCTCCTTCATAGAAGCAACATTTATTGATGTCCTACTATGTATGCAACATTTTTCGATGTTTTACTATGTGTGCAAAATACTGTTAGATGAATAAAATAAGTCACTTTCTTACTTGGTGATTACAATATTGGAGTCAAAAAGGAAACAAGCACATAAAAGCAGAATTTAAGCTAGCACCAGAGAAGCACATTCATACTGGTATAAACAAAGTTAAGAGATCAGAGGAGAGGCTGGCATTTTCTTACTGGGAAGACCAAGGCTGGCTTCATGGAGGAAGTAGGTGGCATTTGACTGGGGCTCTAACTGATGGATAGGATCTCATTAAGTAGAAGAGGGGTATTATTAGATTTTAATGGAGTGATCTGAAAAAGGACAGTAGAAGAAAGATCGTTCAAGAAATAGTGATTAGATGTACTCAGTTGGATTTCTTTCTTTCATTCTATCTTTTCTTGTGCTACATCCCCAGCATCCTAGCCCCTTTTTCAGTTTCAATTTTGAGATAGAGTTTCACTAAGCTGCTAAATTGTCTGGGCTGGGCTTGAATTTGTGATCTTTTTATTCCAGTCTCCCAGAGTTCTAGGATTATGGATATGCACCATTCAGTTGGATTTCTTACAAAGGGGTAGTGTAAAATGAGTCTGTGCTGAGTTAAGCAAATGCTTGTGACATCACACTAGGGGGTGTGGACTCAACTTACAGACTTACCTCTCATTTATAGACTAGAATGATGAACCTGTGTTTGGGGAGGATAAGTCTGAGAGTAACATTCAGGAGGAGAGGTGTGGGGCAGATTGAGATGCTGGGAGGCTACTGTTGCAATAAAGCACCAGACTATAGCAACAGGCATAGAGTGATACCAAAGATATTGGAAAGAATTAATCCCCAGAATTTAATGTATGGGGTTTGGAATGAGGAAGAAGTGAAGAGCAGATGAAGTTCACAGTAGTTCCAAGGCTGAAGGTTTGGGTGATTAACAAAATATAAATAACATTGACAGAAATAGTGAAGAAAGAACAAGATGTTGGTTTTAGATTTTTGAATTTAGATATCTTGATTTTAAGATGCTGATGTTCTATCAGAAATTGTAAGAGAAATAAAAGACATCAGGCTCTGAAGTAAATCACGTAACAGGCTCCATTGCTTCTTTCCCCAATATTTGGGTAGATTACATAATCATTCTTGGTCTCAGTCACTTTTTCATTGCTGAGGCAAAATACCCAATAAACATAATTGATGGAAAGGTTTATTTTGGTTCATAAAGTTTCAGTCTATGTTTGGCAGACTCAGGTGGAAGCTGCCTGGTGGAAGGGCCTGGGGGAAAGAAAGCTGCTCACATCATCATGGCCAGGAAGAAGATAGGAGCTGGCAGTGATATACAACCTTCAGACCACACCCCATGGCCCACCTCTGCTGCCTAGGCCTTATCTCCTCAAAGCAAGTCAGCTAGGACCCCATAATTCAGTCACTTTTCAAAAGCCCCGCCTATGATAGTGTGAGGCTCTTGGGGAACATCTAGCTATAAACATAATACTCAGTTTCTTCACCTTTAAAATGGACATAAATTTAGTACCAAAATATAACTTTTTAAGTGGATTAATTGAAATAGTTTATGTAAAATTCTTCTCATTTTGTTATTAATATTGTTAGTAACTAGTCAAAAATATGAGGTTAGAACTTGTGTGAGAGGCCAAGACTCATAGAACAGTTTTGCAGCTCACCCTGGAAGCATGCCTGGTTGAAGTCATTTAATGAATGCAAACAGACTGTCAAAACTTGGGGAGCCAGGAGCAGTGGCACGTGCCTATAACCCCAGCACTTGGGAGGCTGAGTCAGGAGGATCACTGTGACTCAGAAGCCAGCCTGAGCTACATAGTGAGTTTAATACTGGCCCAAATTACATAGTTAGACCCTGTCTCAAAAAAACAAAAACAAAATAAAAAACAAACCCAAAATCCAAAAATCCAAAAACCAAAACTGGAAGAAGTATCCACATTTAGAAATTGGGAAAAAAGATTCATTAAAAGTATTATTAACAAAACAGTAGTAGGAGACTCCAGATGGAACACTGCTCCACTGTTGAGCATTGTGTATTTCAGTGTCATGGAGGGAATATTTCAACTGTTTTCAGAAAAAAACGTTAAATATTTGAAATGGAGGATGTGTTATTTAGCTTTATCTAATCATTCTTCACTGTATCCTAAATTTTTTTTGTATCCTAAAATTAAAACCTCACTTTATACCTCTAACAAATATATATGTATATATCAATAATAATTTTTGGTAGAAATTATCCAGCAAATTTGTTCAGTTTTACTCTACATCTATCATTAAAATAATTTTTAATATAAAAAATGAAGTCCTTGAATTCTAGACAGTATGTTTTAAAAAACTGGTAAATAGAGTCAGTCAAGTTTTGCTAACATTAGAGGGTGAGGAGGGTGTGGATGGACAGAGGCTATTGAATATTTAGGTCACTGGTCAGTTAGAAGGCTTTCATCAGAGAAGTATGCTTCCTGCCTTTGCCTATACTTCATTCAAGCTGTTTAAGTGGCAGTATCCAGTCCCAGGTGTTGATTATGCTGTCCTTCACCACCTCGTACCTACAAATCAAACAGCCGATTTATGGGTTGGGTATTCCTGAAACCCTTCACTGACCTTCAAAAGCCATCAGAGACTCTTTAACAGCAGTCATAATTCTTGTTTTTACTTAAAATGAATGTAATTCTGACTCTGAAATTGAACGGCACTTTTGGTTTTAAGGCATATTTACTTGGCTAATTAACTAGGGTAATTAATATTATCCTTACAACTACCTGATTAGGTAGAAGCATTATAGCTTTTCATTTTATATGCAAGTGTTCTGAGCTTCCAAAATATTAAAAGTGTTGGGAATTGGATTTAACATCTAGTAAAAATTTTGTGGCAGGCATGGTGGCACTTGCCTATATTCCCCGCACTCAGGAGGCTGAGGCAGGATTGAAAGATTAAAGCTAGTCTCAAATACATAGCAAGACACTGCCTCAGAAAACAAAACCAAAAACACACTAAACATCATCTTTGCTTTCTTTTTCATATCTTCCTCTGGCTCCTTATTTTTGAAACTCTTTTCTTCCTTCTTACATTTCTTTCACTTTCCATTATACCTTTCATTCTTTGTAGATATCTTCAATTGATACTTCACATGAGTAATTAGTGGGCCAGAAATGTGAGTCCAGGCCACACTTTATATCTGAAGTGAAAGAGGAATGATAAGGCTTCTATATGATCCTGATTTTGGCTCTGATAAAGAAAAGGCAGAAATAGGAAAGGAGGCGGGACCACTACGATTAGGGGGTTAGCAAAAGTGCTAGTCTTGGTTGTCATGGAAACTACCACAACCACTGCTTTATATGCAGATAATGTGCAGGAGGAGCTGCTGGAAGAAGATGTAGATGTTCACACATGGTGAAGTGGTGGCAATAGAAAGCCACTGGCCTTTGGAAGGAGCATTAGCTAACACAGTGACACAGAAAGGAAGTTGGAGACAGAGGTTGAGGTAAGAGAAGTCCAGGTAGAGAACGTCTTTGAAAGAGCCTTTGTAATAGCCATTAGTGCTACACATCAAACATATCGGGCTCTCTTCTTCCTGAGTACACAGCAGGACTAATGCTTTAGCACTTTCCGGGTGGGAGGAATCTTGTGCGTAGTTCTGACTGAAGAGCCATGAGCCTCAATAATAAGCATCATTTCTAGGCTGAGCATTCAATGGCTGGTACAGGGTCCTCCAGAAATAGATTTGCCAGCTACCCCAATGATGGGTGATGTGCATTACTTTGAGTCTCCAAGTAACCTCGAATGGACAGGCAGGGTGAGTGAGGAATTTAAAAGTGTTATTTAAAATTACTGAGACTACTATTTTCAGTGCTACTTAGCCCGTCCTGAATAAATGAGACACGTGATATATGTGAGAAGTTTCTCCAGCTGTTTATTACATGTAATACACCACACTATGACTTAGTGGCATAAAACAACAACAAAAAAATCTATTATATTCTTGCATTCTGTGGGGTCAGGAATTCAGAAAGGCCACAGTGGGGCTGGGCCTTCTCTGTTTCACAACAGCTCGAGCCATGGTTGGGATGACTGGAATGCTTAGCATAGAACCACAGCCTCACACACGCATCTCACTCTTGGGCTGGGATGGCTGAAGGGCAGGCCTAGCCATGTCTGCTCCCTGTAGGACCTCCAAGTGTTTTCTCCACATGACTTGGGCTTTTTACAGCATGATAGTCAGAATTTGGGGAAAACATCATGGGAACAATATTCCAGAAGGCCCATTGCAAGCTTGTTGCCTGATTACTCATGGTGTCAGTTATGAGAAAGTCTTAAGGCCAGTAAAATTTCAAAGGAGGAGACAGGTATGAGGGTAGAGGGGATCAGAACTAGACTTCACTTCTTCGTGGGGCAATTTCAAAAAAATTTGCAGCTTTTTAAAAAAGTTATCATGGAATTAAAGAAAAGCTTACATAGCTATAGGCAGAAACTCTTTTGTGATATATTCAAATCACAGTTCATTTTATAAAATCAGGGAGACAGATCTTTTGCAAATGGAAAGGGGACCAAGGAAGGGAAGAAGGGACAAAGAAGAGTGTGAAGTACAGTGAATTAAGATGTGTCATGTACGTGCGGCAACTCCATACAATGAATGTAATTGTAATATACTGCATGCATGCATTAATAAAAATACAAATTAAAAAACTAAAAGACTAGATATCTGTAGTTTTCTGAAGCTCATAATACACTTTCATATCCTTTGTATGATCTTCCCAACAGTTCCATGATGCAATGCAAAGCAATTATTTTTATCCTGAGAATACAAAAGAGGAAGAGAAATTATGAGAGGATCCTAAACTAACTGAACACCATATCAGTGAATGCATATAGATAGACCTTAAAATTTACCTTTTAAAATTTTGGTCTACACCCTGCTTAGTCTGTGTTGAACAAGTAGTATCAAACACTTCTTAGTTTCAAGGTTCCAGGGATATACAAGGCAAGTTAAATGTCTTTGTAAGGTGCTGGAGAACACAAACTAATAAGCAGAAAACAAATAAGATGCAGGAGAGCACAAGGGTCCAGTGGCAAGGATATGCTGAGGAAGCGGTAATTAGCTCAGGTGCTCAGGATGTAGAATTTAGACTGTGAATAAGAATGATTTGGATGGCTAGAAAAGGGGAATCAAGCTCCTGCACATGAAGGAAGGCACCGACTGTATGTTCAGAGTTAATTCCAGAAGAAGGAAAGAGAGCAGGGAGGGAAGTTGTGCCTTTATCAATTCAGCCAAATCATCCCTATTTTGAGAATGATGCAACAGGGTATATTAAATATTGTTCATATGCACATCATTGCACATCTTTGGAGCCTACTCCTGGTTACTAACCCGCCACGGCCTCCTACATTTCCTTGCCACAGTTTCAGTTAATGTCTTCTGGTCACTGGATGCTGCTCTGTTAGGGCACATGGTGCTTGTTTTTCCTGGCATAGTCTTTATTTAATATGCACCTCCACAAATAATCCACATTAGAAAGGAACAACAATGTAGGTCTTATATTTCAAAAAAAAATTAAAATTAAAAGCTTCTAAAGAAGAGGAAATTATTAAGCAAGTTAGAGAATTGATAGCTAAATTCATAAAGTAACTATTATGATAAACTAACTCTAAAACAATACTGGAAAAAGATAAAGAAAATTCCTTTTAGTCTGGTTTTCAAAGTGTCCTTGTCAATTTAGCTTTTGACATTCTTCTCTAAAATCATTCCTCTTGCCCCACCGCTGTTCTGCCCATCTCTCCTCCCTCAAATCATTCCAAATCCATTACCTTTTTGTTTTCTGTTACCACCATTAAATGCCCTCTGGTCACAGTAACAGGGATTAAAAGCCTTGCACTTACAGTAAAATATTATCTCATAGTATCATGCTCTACAACTTTTCCTGACTACTAGGAGACAGTAAGCATGAGATGATTCGTTAGAAATGACTTTGAACTCCTATTGCTAGGAGTATTTAATGCACTACACTGAAAGAATAATGGCATTGAGCATATGGGCCTGATTTCATTTTATGCTCTGAACAGTAAATGACTTTCTTGCCTAAAGCTGTTTAAACAGTTGTGAAGTTGCTACAATATGGGGAAGAATATTTGTCCTTGTGTGGCTTGTCTAGATGTCCCCCCAAAACATCATGTAGTCAGAGGTGAGGCTTTTTTAGAGGTGGCTGGATCTTGGATGTGTGGCACTGGCATTGATTCATGGTGCAGTGTCTAGCTCAAGTGGGCTAGGATTAAGGGTGTGAGAGCTACCCACCCTGAACATCCTGGAGAAAATATAAAGGATAGAAAGAGCTGCGATCATCCCTTGTTGCTTTTCTACCTTCTGCTCACCATGAACTGACAAAACACCTGACATGTAATAGGAACTGCATGAATATATACTACATTAAAGAAAAGACAATATTTGGATCCTCTACTATGGCCAAAAACAAAAGTATGACCACAACTGATTAGTAAGAACCTCAGAAGAAAAAACTAGGTAACGTTAGATGCAATTCAGGTGGACAGTGAACCAGAGAAAAAAACCATCTTAGCCAGAGCAGAAATTTCAAGTCCTTTGGAAGAATGTACTAATACATTCTTTCCATGCAGCATTTATAAAGTCACTACACTTGATCTAGTCAAAAGGCCAAGAAGCAATAAAAGTTGTACAGTAAACTTGATGTACTTTTGGTAAGATTTTGGTGCTTTGATTCGCAAAAACCAAGGAGGGTGGTAAGTAACAGAATTAGGCCTTTTTGAATATACTACATGTTTCATATATATTTCTGTTACGTTGTGGAATAACTTGGGAATCAGAGCACGAGTAACTCCCACACAGGAAGTAAGAAAAACCGGTATCCAGGTATCTAGGTATATGATGTTTGGCTCTTAAAATTGAGGCTGTTTCTATTATTAACAACTGCTCAAACCTAGGAAATACCTGGTGCCTTACCCTTGAGCCTATTCACAGAGTATGGCACCACACACAATAATTATCCTGGTGGATACAAGCAGAATTTATGTATTAATCACTGATTATTTTTGCTCTGTGTATTGAAACCCTCTAATATTCAGTTTCATTGTAAATCCCACACTATTTTTTTCCCTTTATTTATAGTCTTAATGGTGAGAGTCACAGGAGTTTACAACTGATGTTGCTGAAAATAGCAGTTCTTCACTTAACTATCTAAGGAATAACATGCAATTGATGTCTATTTGAGTTCTTATAATTCCTGATTGGCTAAGTTAAAAGTCTGAAGATATGACTGAAAATGGTATTCAGTGAGTGTGTGAAGGAAGTGATAAATGTTAGACCGTGCAATATACCTCTGAAAGGTCATTTTGGCTCTAAGGAGAGAATCTCGGCTTCTGATTACATAATTATGCCAATTATATCTGCAAGAATGAATAGGCAGCTATTGATCCATCCTCAGTTATGACTTTGGCAAAATGCAGAACTTTCAGGAACTCTAGGGACTTAAGAGAAATATGTTGCTTAGGCAGATATTAATGTCTAGTTGCAAAGATATTTCCAACATGTAGCACTTTTAGAACTGATGTTAGTTTAAATGTTTTTAAGCTGTTCACACACAAGATAATTATATGTCAAAATGCTCAAAGCAATGATTTTTTTCTTTAATGTAGTCTTATATCATGGATATGATATAGAATAAACTGAATTGCATAGAATAAACAAATTGCTTTACAGATTATAGTCTTTCTTTCTGTCTTGGTAAAATTTAATGCAGGTATTTTTTGTAGTTTACCAACTGTTCACTCTTTTTCCACAAATGTGATTGAATACAGGATGCTAAACAGTTTAAAAGGAATTTTTTTATATTTCAGCCTAAATTTTTGAAAGATTCTTCATCTAATATTCCAAAAAGAACAAAAAAATATGGGCTGTTTTCAAGGACAATTTGCCCATTAGTAGGGAATCTGAAATGGCTAATTCAAAGTATTAGTAAGTCAGCCCCAAGTAAGATGGACATTAGGGATTACATTGCTGATGTGTACATAACTGATGAAAAATACAATTCAGGGACTTGACAACACAATTCACCTTGTTAAATAATGCCATCACCAGGCTTAGGAATAGCATCATAATATCATTCAACACAGCCAACTGTGTGTGTGTATGTGTGTGTGTATTATAAAGGAATGCAGTACAACACTATGATGAAAATTAACAAAAACACTTAAGACTAACTATGCTACAAACATATACATCATTAAATATGTTTGGTTAAAAACTTTCTTAGTTTTCTTGTTAAAATATATAAAATAAAAACAATTCATATACATAAGGAACACACATATACTAAATAGCAGGGAAAAGTACTGACAAACAATATTGCACTCAATTGTTTTAAATGGAGAGTATAAGTTAGTTGAAAAGACTTGGGTAATTTGGACCAGAAGGGATTCTTGTCCTCAGTTCTACAGATTGAGGGGAAGAAATAGGATCTGGGCCAGAGCAGAGGAAATTAATCTGGCTTTTTTGTTTTTCCTGGGATCTCAACAGAAGGAATGGCCAGCATCCAACACACCATGTCCAAGGGGCAATGCACTTCAGGAGTCTGGGAGGCCAAGGTAGGAGGGGTTTGCAAGAAATAGCCACAGGCAGTGTGTGTACAGGGCTGGAGCGTGGCTCCAGATGGCCTCTCCCTAAGCCAAGATTATAAGAACAAGATATAGCCCCTGAAAGCCAAGCCAGGACCCCAAGGTTCTACCCTCACCTGGAGATGGTGCTACTGAAAGTTGAAAAAGCACAGTTGCTAAAATAGTTCACAACTTTTGGAGTCAGTTAGACTTGGATTTTAAACCCAGCACCTTCATATACTGCATTTATCATGTTTTGTGATCTTTTTAACTTCTCTATGCCCCAGTTTAATCACTGACAAAGTAGTGAAGCTAAGCATACTTAGAAGATATTTTTGAAGATTACATGAAATGCTATCAAATCCAGTGATGAAGAACGTAAGAACTGAGCATGTTGTTGTTAAAAGTGTAGGTGCTGGTATTATATTCCTGGAGTTTGGAATTTAGTTTGTGACTCTTGGCAATTCTACTTAACTTCCTCCTTCTCCATTTTGTCATCTCCGTGGAAGTGTTGCTAAGTGCAACTATCTTTTACAGTAAATTTTTTGCTTTAGGAGAGTGCCTGCTATGTAATAATTCATAAAGAGAATTATCATGATCTATAACTTTATACAAACATTCAAAATATTTTAAATTTGCTATTATTCTTGTTTATAAGGCCCATCACACAGGTTAAATGTGGTGGTGACTAAGACAAAGCTGTGAAAGCAGGGCTGTAGGAGTGTCCTCCTGGATATGGTGGAGCCTATGCTTTGCACATATGATTTGCTGTCACCTAGCATGACTTCACACTGGAGGTCCCGTTCAGTGGAGGCCCTAGAGCCAAGGCTGGGCAAGCTGTAAAAATGAGCAAACACAGACCATGTGGTCAGCAGTATGTGTTTTCAGAAGGAAACCAGATATGTCTGCTAAGGACTTTGTTGTGTGTTTCTCAGAATCACGATATAATCGCTGCTTGGTATGCTCTTCAAAGAGGCTGTGGAAGATGAATCAGAATAAGTCATTCCTCATGAGGACCACCCCATTAGTTGCATTTTTGGCATTTTCATTAAATAATATTACTAGACACTTATCTTCTCAATGTGTTCATTTTCTTAGAATAAAACAGAGGGATTGGATGAGAAGTTCTATAAGAATCTTTTGATTACAGATTCTATAATCTATAAATTATATGATTTATAGATCATATAAATTATAATTATATGATTCTATAATCTATAATTCATATGATTCTATGATCACATATTATATTTGGCTTTCTCTAGAATCCTACCTTCAGAGACGAATATGTATGATCATTGTAGCCATTTTTTAACAAAGTCCTTATGGAAATTCATGTAACCAAAAGCCTTTGGATTATATTCAATGTGGTTAAAGTAAAGCACCTGCCTGGAAAGTGCAAGGTTCCTGAGTTCAATACCTGGTATCCTCCCACCAAAAAAACAAAACAAAACAAAAACCCAACATAGTTAAACTAAGTTCTGGGCTATAATGCCTAGTATCTTTATTCAGTAAAGACTTTAGTTTATAACATGCGTGCATTAAAGAAAGTAATTTATAATGAACTAAAACTTGAAGGAGATCTATTTTTCAGTATGTTTTGTGTCTTTCTCATTGCTGAGACAAAATAGCTGACACCCAAAATTAAGGAAGGAAAGGTTTATTTAACTCACAGTTTGTGGAGGTTTCAGTCCATACTTGACTAGCTCCAAGGCAGGGTGGCACATGGCAGAGGGCAACAGTTCATGGTGGCAGAAAACAGTAAAAGCAACAAGAGCACAAGGGGAGGAGCAGAGGCAACTAGCCTCTTTCCCTCCCTTACATTATATGAAAGCTACTTGCCCCAGGGTGGGTGTAGCACTCACAGCCATGAATTAATCATAAACTCTAAAAGCCTGTGCCATGACTGCATGAGGTTTTAGGGGGATATCCAGACACAAACCATAACATTCTGCCTTACCATTTCTAATAGAGGATAGAATTGCCTTGAAAGGAAGTTGCCTGGAAATGTATATCATGATTAATATTGGAAGTCTCTCAGTTCATGGTACTTAAGCCTTGCAGCAGTTATGAGCTCCGTGTCAGGAGAATCTTGGAGTATCTTTGGATTTTTGGATATTATATGCCTTAATGAACATTGTAACTTTTTTTAAAAAGTATTTTGCTTCTCTTGCCAATGGCATATTATGTCGTGATAACAGTTCACATCTCCTGGTGGAGGTGTATGATGAGCTCAGAGGCCTGTGTACTCCCTATCTTATCTTGTTTAATCTTCACAGGAACCCTGTGAGGCAGGTGCTGTCTGTCCTGTACAAATGGAGAAGTCTGGACCTTGACTGCCAGTTTAATCTTGTTCTCTTAATTGTACAAGTTTTCAGATGAGTATGACGGGAGGGGTGACAGGGATGGGAAAGGTTCTAAAGTTGGATATATCACCTTCACTAATGAGAAAACATTCTGAGTTCCAAGTGTACTTTGTTTAAGCATTGCAGCTATTTTGAAGGACTTCGGAATTCTATGTTATAGCAAGTATTTTCCTTTGAGAAGTCAGTCCATTGTGTTTTCTCAGATGGGCAAATCTATGAATCTCTATTTTTCATTAAACTAACAATTCATCCATGCTTTCAGAAAGTTGGTAATTACTTCTGTTTGGTAATGGCTAACAAAACTTCCCTGGAGTGTGTTTGATTTTTATGATTTTAAAAAATAATTTTTGAGTTCCCTCTGTCCTTAAAGAGCTATCTTATGAAGTGAATCCTTAGCATTATAAATAAGCCAAGGGGTGAGAGATTTTTATTGATAGTGTTCATTAAAATATTCATAACTAGGAATTTAAGATTCATTCCTTGTTGAGTATAATCAAGCTGTTATTGCATGTGCATGTCTTTTACCTTTCCTTTTTAGAAAGTAATTTCCAAAGTTATAAAAAGTGTTAGCCCTGTGTGCAGCACATATTTTTGTTTTGGTGTAAGGTGAGAAATATCAGGATACATGATAGAAATACTTTTACCTCTTAATATGCTTTATTAATGATTTTTTAACCAATAATTGATGTACAGTACAAAGTACTTGGTTTTGTAATTTTCAGAAAGTTCTTCTCTGCAAAAATGTACAACACTCACACTGAAGTCCTGTGCTCAAGCTGTCAACTTTGTAGCTCTCAACTAATTTCCCAACCCCACCCTAAAAGTCACGTGATTTCATTCTAAAACATCGCCAAAGTCTCCTGTGTTCAGATATAGGGTTATTGGAAGGCATTTGGTTCTCAATTTTAGTTTCTCCTTACTTAGACTCAATGCCCAACACCCACAAGGAGGAGAGGATTATTTTGGCTCACAGTTTGTAGAGGTTTCCGTCCATAGTTGGCTGTCTCTAAGGCAAGGCACATGCCAGACAGAAAACAGAGAAGGATCAAGAAAAGAAAGGAGATAGACCCCAGACCACATTTCCCGTGACCCACATCCTCCAACCAAGCTTCACCTCCCAATACCACATTTAGCTATCAGCTCAGCAGTGACCTTATCCACTGATTAGTGTTATATCCCATGAGCTAATCACCTCCCCAAAGCCCCATATGTGAGTGCATGATACTTTGCAGGCACATCTAGATGTAAATCTTAACACAAAAATTCTAGCTTAACCAGTGGATTAATTCTTTGATGAGATCATAAATTGATGGTACTATGGGGGCATAACTGAAACTTAGGAAATAAGGCCAACTTGAACCAAACAGGTTGTGAGGGCATGACCTTGGGGACCATACCTCTTTCCACATACCTTCCTTTCTGGCTCTTTCCCCAGATACTCTGAGGTGTGTAGTTGTGTTCTGTCATGGCACTCTTCCCTGATACAGTATTTCTGACTCACCACAAGCCTGAAAGGAGTGGAGCCACGAAATAAAACCTCTGAAACTGTGGGCCAAACTACAGCTTTCTTCCTTGTTTAGGTGTTGTGGTGGACTGATAACTGGTGGTCAACTTATAACCCCCAGCTGAACTGAGTGAGTGGTGCTGGGTGTGGGAGGCCCACCTGAGGACTG
>NW_004955428.1:25511483-25513275 GCF_000276665.1 Chinchilla lanigera | reverse complement strand
AGGAAAGGAAGAAGTGAAATTATCATTATTCACAGATGACATGATACTCTACATAGAAGACCCCAAAAACTCCACCAAAAAGCTCATGGATTTAATCACTAAATTCAGTATCATACAAAGTGAACACTTAGAAGTCAATAACATTCCTGTACACAAGTAGAAAACAGACTGAGAGAGAAATTAGGGAAACTACACCTTTCACAATAGCATCTGAAAAGATGAAATACTTAGGAATCAAGCAAACAAAAGAAGTAAAAGATCTATACAGTGAAAATTATGGTACTTTAAGAAAGAGATCAAAGAGGGTATCAGAAAATGGAAAGATATTACTTGTTCATGGATAGGAAGAACCAATATTGTGAAAATGGCCATACTCCCAAAATTGTTGCACAGTTTCAATGCAATCCCAATTACAATAAGATTAGTATACCTTACAGATCTAGACAAAACATTCCTAAAGTTCATCTTGAACCAGAAGAGTCCTAGAATAGCAAAAGCAATCTTGGGAAACCAAAGAAAGGCAGGAGGCATCACAATTCTTGACTTAAAATTATATTACAAAGCTACTGTGATAAAATCAGCATGGTACTGGCACAAAAACAGACCTGAAGATCAGTGGAACATATTAGAAGATACAGATACAAATATAAACACACTCAGTCACCTTATCTTTGACAAAGGGTCAAATGTGTTCAATGGAAGGAAGATAACCTCTTTAATAAATGGTGCTGGAAAAACTGGTTTTCCACATGCTGAAGACTAAAACAAGACCCATGTCTTTCACTGTGCACTAAATTAAAGTCAAAATGGACCAAAGATCTAAATATTAAAACAGAAACACTAGGGGGCTGGGGATTTAGCTCAGCGGCAAAAGCGCCTGCCTGGCAAGCGCAAGGTCGTGAGTTCGGTTCCTGGTACTGGAGAACCACCCCCCAAAAAAACCCAGAAAAAACCAGAAACACTAAATTTATTGGAAGAGAAAGTAGGTAAAAACCTTGACTACACTGGGACAGGCAGAGAGTTCATGAATGAAAACCAAACTGCACATGAAATACTTCAAAGAATCAACAACTGGGATCTCATCTTATTGACAAGTTTTTGTACATCTAAAGAAGTCACCAATAAAGTAAAAAGAAAACCCGTGAATTGGGAAAAAATTTTTAGCAAACTGCCCATCAGACAAAGGACTTCTCTCTAAGATATATAGAGAATTAAAAAAAAAAATCAGGCCCCCCAAATTCAAAGACCCAATCCAAAAATGGGAATCTGAGATGAACACACACTTCTCTAATGGAGAGATACTAATGGCGAGTAAATACATAAAAAAGTTCAGGATCATTAGTCATTCAAGAAATGGAAATTAAAACAACACTGAGATTCCATCTCACCCAAGAAATAATGGTTATCATCAATAAATCAACCAATAACAACTGCTGGAGAGGCTGTGGGGAGAAAGGAACCCTACTCCACTGCTGGTAGGAGTGTAGATTGGTGAAACCACTGTGGAAATCAATTTGGATACTCCTCACAGAACTAGGATTGGAAGTCCCATTTAACCCAGCTATTCACCTTCTGGGTATTTTCCCAGAAGAATTAAAGTCATCATACCACAGCGATATATGTGCACCCATGTTTATAGCAGCATAATTTGCTATAGTTGAATCTTGGAAAAGACCCAGATGCCCATCCACTGAGGAATGAGTGAAAAAGATGTGGTATTTTTCTACAAAGGAATATTACTCAGCTATTGAAAAAGATAATCTTGAAGCTTTTTTTTTTTTTTTTTTTTTTT
>NW_004955428.1:25505214-25511383 GCF_000276665.1 Chinchilla lanigera | reverse complement strand
CAGATTTCCTGCACTCTTTTGTATACTGTTCTTGGGGTGACTTATAAATAATCATATAAAGTATGTGTCCTGTATTATGTTGTTCACCTTGCAAAATAAGCGGCCCCAAACCAACACAGGTGTTATTATCATAGCAAAGGAAATCCAATGAAATAACCTTTTAGGTAAGTTTTCCTGCAAGGTTTAGGCTTTCCTCTTCATCCTCTTGTTGAAAAGTGTTCTGCTGGATCACAGCCTCCTTTTCTGGATTACAGGCTCCTCCCCTCCCTGGAGTTATGGTTCTTACCTGGTTGCCGGGAAAAATAATTTATAGGTTAAAGAAAAGAAAATCAGAGTTGGTAATGTAGAGTACTTTCCTGTTCGGCAGAAAGTCTTACATATACCCCTAGCACCATGAAAAATAAAAGCAAATTAATTTAAAAATTTACAGTATTTCTTTACAGTCCAAGTATATTTTTGGAATATAATCTTTCAGCAGCCACTTAAAAATTGTAATTGCCTTCAGATCCTAGATTCCTGTGTGCCTCTAATTCCTCATGTGAAAACTGAAGACAGTAGTATTAACTGTGCTGTAGCCTAAATTAGTGGGTTAATGGATGAAACGTGCTTTGAACCAGAAAGTCTGCTTTGGGAAACAGTGTATAGCCATAAAGATATCAGTAGATGAGAATATATGTTTAAAGATGCTTGGTGGCCAAAAATAAAACAAGAAATAATGTAAGTATCTATTCAACTGAATATTATTAAACAAATGTGGTTTATATACATTATGGACCATTACACAATTTTTTTAGACATCTCTTGGGCAATGTCTCACAGTCTTTCAGTCTGCATTGTACTCCAGCTGTTGCTGTAGCAACCAGCTGCTTGTAGATATAATTGACAGCACTTTGCTTCAGCTGCATCACATTTCTTTCTTTGTGTCCAGGCTCCCTCAGTCAACACTTGGGATATTTGTAAGTGTGAATTCAGCTATTCCAGTACAAATGCAAATTTTGAAATACCAAAGGGCATGGGATGCATCCTGATCACAAGAGAGATGGAGCCAGTCTTATCAGTGGCTTCATCTCTATTCCTTGGGCAGACAATCCTGGGATATATACTACTCTGCTCCAAATCCTCAGTTCTGGCCAGTTTGATTATCACCCACTGTTCATTTTCTTACCTCCCCTGCTCCTGATCCTTGAGTTCACTTTCCAGAATAAACTGCTCATGGGAAAGTCCCTGTTTTAGGAATTGAGGGTGTGCCAAGGATAAAACAACAGCTAATTTAAAATGAAAAATATATCTATACGTTGACTTAGAGGGTTGTCCATGTGGATTGTTAAAGCGAGGAAAACCAAGCTGCAGGTTAATAGTTGTTATGAGATATATAAAGTCAATACTAAGATATGTGTGTGTGTGTGTGTGTGTGTGTGTGTATGTATGCATCTAACCTTGAAGAAATGTTTAAAAATGCACATCAAATTGTTGGTATTGTCCTCAGGGAGGTAGAAGAAATTGTTAGTCTTTCTTTAATAATAATTTTTAATTGTGTCACTAGCAACAATGGGTACATAATAATTTTATAGCTTAAAATGCATGGAAAAGAATATGATGTTTAATATTAACATCAAGTCAACATCCCAGAAGAAAGAATATCCAATCAGCTAATAAAGAAGAAAATACTATACTGTTGGGTTTGAGCTTGGCTTTAAACTGTACCATATGCCTTTGTATTAACCTTGGGCAAGAAAATAATTTCTTGCCTGAATCTTATTTGTAGAACAAATATCAAAAACTGTACTCACAAAACTAGCATACTGCCTGGGACACAGATACAGTCCAAAGATCCCTCTCAGTAGGGACCCAGAATGGTGAATAGATAAACAGATGGAAGTCCACTCCAGCAGATTTTCCAAAGGATTGGGTTTTGGGTCTCTGTTGCAGAATGAGAACAGCAATACTCACCAAAAAGCCTGACAGAGTAAAGAAGGATCTCACAACATTTTTAAAACTGCGAACGATTGTTCTGTAGTATAAAGTTCTTCAAACTTTGCATAGAGGAGCAAATAGTAATATTCCATACAGGATTTTATGAAGTTGAAATCTAATTTGAATAAATTTCCATTAGCCTCTTTTGTTTTCATTCCCTTGAGTGTTCATTAAGAATTATTTTAAGGGAAACAGCACTGACTAGCAGGATGTGTTTTAAGGAGGATGCTTTGGAATCCTTCTCCAGAAAGCTGACTTCATGTTTAAGATCCTATTCTAGTAGGTGAATATGCATGGAGTAGGAAGAACAATCCTTTATAAAATCAGAAGAGGCCAAAGACTGAAAGAAGCATACTATAAGAAGCATATCCTGGTTGGGCTGAATGTCAGACATCTTCAGAAAGCCCGGTGAGGCACAGCCGTGCCTCCCTGACCAGTGTGCTAGGCAAGTGGAACCCTGGGCACCCTCTGGGGCCTCAGGGGCTACAGGCCACACCCATAGTGTGTCTGCCTTGCCTTGGCTGAATGCCAAACACCTTTAAGAACCCCAGTGAGCTACTCTGGTGCCTCCCCCACTAGTATGTGAGGCACGTGGAGCCCTGGACAACTTCTGGGGTCATGGTGATCACTGTCAGAAAAACTCGCACCCCCGCTGGGAACTCAGCTGAAACCCAGACAGAGTCAGCAGCCTTGGGGAGTCCACCCTCACTCTCCCCTTCCAGTGTGGAAAGCAGGCTCTGTTCTGGGAAATATCTGAAGCCGCAGTGAACATGACCTGCATCCCCTCAACTCTTGTGGAAGCTGGTCTGAACCCCAGACAGTCTCAGGAACTCTGGCGAGATTCTCCCACACTTCCCACACACACCTAAGAGCCAACTGAATGCAAGAAAGCTTGGGAGTATCTGGGACCCCACCTTGCCAACACTCACCAGCACAGGAGCTGCACTGAGCACTGTGGATCTGCTGACTCTCTCCCTGCCACTCACACACCATCAGAACAGTGAGGCTGCCCTCCAGGAAGCCTATGGATCTTTAAAAATGACAAAACAAAGGAGCAAAATGCAATCCCAGACCTCCACACCACCCAAAACAAGGCCAGAAGACATCAACACAGAAGAGCCTGGAAGTTGTACACCTGAAATTTGTGAAATGATAGCAACTGAAGTAAAGAAAAAACTCCATCAGGCCATAGAAAACATCAGATCAGAAATAATGTCTCAGGTGAGAAAAGAAATGACAATAATGAAAGAAATGTTCACCATATACAAAGATGACATAGACAAGAAAGTAGAAGAGCATAGATAACTCATGGAAACCTTCAGGGAACAATATAGAAGAGAACTAGAAGGTATGAAACAGATGTAAACAAATATCTAGAAAATTAAAAATTCCATTGAAAGCTTGCAAAACTGCCTGAACAAAACGGAAGATAAACTTTCAGACCTTGAATACAGCACTGCCACTAATGAACGTGAAAGGAGGGATCTCTTAAAAACAACAAGGAACCAGGAAATAACAACTCAACAACTGCAAGACAAGGCAAAGAAAAACAATGTCAGATAATAATATTAATGAAACAGCAGGTGTCAACACAAATGACATAAAAATGCTATTTGCAGAAATAATAGCAGAAAATTTCCCAGGCATGGAGAAAGAAGCAAACTTCCAGATAAGTGAAGCATGTAGAACTACAATTGATCATAACCAAAATAAATGTACACCCAGACATATAGTGATTAAGATCCTGGAAACTCAACAAAAGCTCAGAATATTAAAAACTTTTACAGAAAAGAAACAGATCACCTATAAAGGAAAGCCTATCAGAATTACAGCAGACTTCTCAACATAAACCATCAAGGCAAAAAGAGCTTGGAGTGAAGTATTTCAGGTACAGAAGAAAACAACTTCCAACCCAGACTGATGTATCCTCCAAAATTATCTTTCAAATTTAATGGAGAAATAAAATATTTTCATGATAAAGAACAACTGAAGAAATTCATGAGTGCCAAGCCAATCTTACAAACAGTACTAAATGATATTCTAGGTAGAGATAAAACAGACCACAACTTCAAGAACAACAAAAAGAAATCATCAAGCAGAGCAAGCAATTAAACAGAGAGAAAAAGGAAGATCCAACAGCAGGAAAATAGCATGACAAAGATAAGCCAGTACATATCAGTTATAATCATCAAAGCAAATGGTCTCAATGCACCAACCAAAAGCAGCAGACTACCAGAGTGGATTAGGAGACAAAACCCAACAATATGCTGTATACAAGAAGCACATTTAACTCAAAGGAAATTCATAGACTGAAAATTAAAGGATGGAAAACAATACTCCATGTGACAGGAACCCAGAAAAAAGTGGGTATAGCTATTCTGTTTGCAGACACCGTGAATTTCAAACCAAGAACAATCAAAAGAGATAAAGAAGGTCACTATACACCTGTATGGGAAGCTTCAAGAGGAAGAGACAACAATTCTAAACATCTGTGCACCAAATATAGTAGCACCCACCTATATAAGACAAATTTTAGCAGACATGAAAAATGATAAAAGTAGAACATAATTATAACAAGGAACTTTAATACACCCTTGTCACAAGGAGATAGATCAACTAGACAAAAAATTGGGAAAGAAATAACAGAACTTAACCAAACTTGTGAACATATGGACTTAGTAGGCCTTTACAGAGTGTTCCACCCAACAGCAGCAGAATACACATTCTTCTCAGCTGCACATGGGATGTTCTCTAAAGTAGACCATATGGTAGCACATAGAACATGTTTAAGTAAATGCAAAGGAACTGAAATTATCTCATGTATACTATCAGATGATAATGCAGTAAAATTGGAAATCAATGACAAAAGAAAACACAAAAACTCCATAAAAAGTTGGAAATTAAATAACATCCTCCTTAACAACCAATGGGTCACAGATGAAATCAAAGCAGAGATTAAACACTATTTACAATCAAACAAAAATGGAGATAAAACCTACAGGAACCTGTGAGATGCAGAGGGAAATTCCCTCAGAGGGAAGTTTATAGTGGTGAACTCCCACCTTAGGAAAATAGAACAAGCACAAATAAACAATCTTATGCTGCACCTCAAGTTCCTAGAGAAAGAAGAGCAAGTCTAACCCAGAGCCCAAAGAAGGCAGGAAATTATAAAGCTCAGAGCAGAAATTAATGCTATGGAGACTAAAAAAACAATACAAAGAATTAATGAATCAAAGGGTTGGTTCTTTGAAAGAATAAATAACATAGATAAACCCCTGGCCAACCTTATTAAAAAAGGAAAAGAAAAAACTGAAATACACGCAATAAAGAGTGAAAGGGGTGAAATCACTACAGATCTTGAAGAAATTCAGAAGATCATCAATACCTACTTTGAAAATCTTTACTTTCATAGGATGGAAAACACAGAGGAAATGGACAGATTTCTAGGTACATATGAATTACCAAAGCTGAATGAAGAAGATATAAAAATTCTGAATAACTAAATATCATCTAGTGAAATTCAGAATGTCATTCAAAACTTACCAATAAAGAAAAGCCCGGGTCCAGATGGATTCACAACTGAATTTTACAAGCAATTTAGGGAAGATTTAACACCAATTCTTCTCAAACTCTTTAATGAAACTGAAAGGGAAGGAATTCTCCCCAACTCATTCCTGGAGGCAATTATTATCCTGACACAAAAACCAGAGAAAGATCCAACCAAAAAAGAGAACTACAGGCCAATCTCCCTAATGATAGATGCAAAAATTCTCAATAAAATACTAACAAACAGAATACAACAAGTCATCAAGGTTATACACCATGACCAAGTGGGATTCATACTAGGAATGCAGGGATGGTTCAATATACACAAATCAGTTAATGTAATACACGATGTCAATAGAGGCAAGGACAAAAATCACATGATCATCTCTATTGATGCAGAAAAAGACTTTGACAAAAGTTCAGTACTCATTCATGATGAAAAACCTACAGAAACAGGAATAGATGGTCTTTACCTCAAGCTAATCAAAGCCATCTATGATAAACCAACAGCTAACATCATACTAAATGGTCAAGAATTCTTTGGTTGACCAGTGTTGCATGTCTATATCTGTTTTCATGAGAAGCCACTTTGAAGATATCAATATGTAATACAACCACCATTGTTAATTCCCTACCACTTTGTTTGTAA
>NW_004955428.1:25496217-25502894 GCF_000276665.1 Chinchilla lanigera | reverse complement strand
TTTTTTTTGGTTTTTCTCCGGTACCGGGAACCGAACTCACGACCTTGCGCTTGCCAGGCAGGCGCTTTTGCTGCTGAGCTAAATCCCCAGCCCAAAGCTTTTGTAGGTAAATGGATGCAACTAGAGACCATACTCATAAGTGAAATAAATCAGACCCAGATAGATAAATGTATTGTCTCCTTGTTGTAGGAACATGAAAGACTAGTTAAAACTCAAAACGTACAATAGATGATAGGAAAGGGAAAGAAATTGCTCAAAGAAAGGAACAATTAGGATGAGGGAAAGAAGAAAAAAGAAAGAAGGAATACAAAACATAAGTATATATATGAATAGCTGTGATAACTGTATTGTTAATGCCTGATGGTGTATTGAAATGAACAGTTAATGATTACAATTTTTTCTGTTTTGATCGATTGTGTGTGCTTGTATCTGGTGGTCTGAGCAACTGATTTGAAGGTAACAATATGTAATGGAATTACAGTGGTGAACTTCTACCATCTTGTCTGGTGAAACTCTGTATTATCTCTACTGTTTTATCAAAGAATTATTTTCCTATTCCCTATAATGGTTTGAGCAATCTTTCATTTTCACATCTAGTAATCTGAGCAATGTATTTGAGGATAGCGATACGTAATGTAACAACCACTGATGATTTATATTATTTTGTCTTGAGACTCTGTATCACTTTGAACCTTCTTGCTTTTATTTTTTTTTATGTTTGTGATAGCAGTATGCAGCTACTCTTCTATTTTTTTGTTTGTTTCTCATTTACTACTCTCTTTAAAATAAAAAAAAATGGTAATATGAACAAAATGGTATTGGGACCCCAAAGGAAAGAAATGATAGTATAGTCTGGAGAAAAAGCAGGGTAAAAAAATGGTTTATTAAAGAAGTAACACCTGAGCCAGCTATGGTGATGCAAACCTATAATCCCACCAGTCTATGAGGTTGAGACAAGAGGATCACAATTTTGTGCCCATCCTGTGAAATTTAGTAACTTAGTGAGACACTTTGTTAAAATAAAAAATGAAAAAAGAGTTAGGGATATTGCTCAGTTTGAAGGCACTGAGTTCAATCCCCAGGACAAAGCCAAAGTCAGGAAGAAATTAAAACATGTATTTCCACTGTAAATTCTTTTCAATAAGTGATTGCTACCTATTTTACACTTTTGTGTATTTTGTATAGTTTTGTAGTTGTACACATTGTATTGTATTGCATTGCATTGTACTGTACTGCACTGCACTCTATTGTATTGTATGCAGCTGGCAACACATCTGGAACTCCCATAAATACACTGTGGCTACCTTGAGATGCCATGCCTTTCATCTTGGCATTCACTACACTTAATAGTCTGCATGTAGTAAATATGCAATAAAATGATTCTTGAGATGTCTTTGAGCTTATCCTACAGGCAACAGGAAGTCATTAAATTCAGTTTTTAAATCAGTAAATGACACTGTCAAATGTTTCCATAAGATAATGCTGGCAGTTGTGCAAGACAGGTTGGAGAGAATTGAGAGACTGGTGGCAGATTTATTGAGCAATTGGACAACGGAAGTCAGAGAGAGGAAGAGTCAGGGAAGAAAGGAAAAACACAGTAGTTTTTGGTTTGCCTGAGTAGGTAGAATGAAGGTTGAGATGAGAAACTTAGAAAAAACGCTTTGCTAATGGAGGTGCTGAGGAACACACTGACTGACAAATATTTCTCATAGGCTGTTGGAGATGGATCATGAGTGCATTTTCTATGCTTAAAACTTTCTTCAAATTGGAAAATTAATGTAAAGACACCATAAACAAATTCTTAAGATATTTTTATGCTATATTTTCTAAACTGGAATCCCTCTCTCCTTGTGTACAATTGTATAAGGTACATTTTGTTACTTCAATGATGTATCTAAGACAAGTTACTTAGGAAGGAGAGAGTTTATTTAACTTGTGAGTTTTGGAGGTTCACGGGCATGCTTATGGCACTGCCTCAGCTGTGTCACATCATGAAGGATGACAATGGAAGAAGAAGATGTTCGCAATCAAGAAAGTTGAAGAGAGGCTGCATGGGACAGGGTTAGGTTTTTATCCTGTCTTGAGAACTAGCCAGAAGTCCAACAAGAAGCACCTTAATACCACACAAGGGCACACCCCCAGTGACCTAGGCACCTCAGTGGGCCTCATGCCTTAGAGATTTCATAACATTTCTAACCATCATACTGAGGACCAGAATTCCAGTGTATGGACCCACATTCAAACATAGCGGAGATGTAACCATAGTGTCTTCAGTGCTACATGGTAAAAATCTGGAGTAGGATGACTTAGTTCACAAGCTATTAACATCTCCTTGCACCTCCTATACCAATATTTAGGAGGAACACACACACACACACACACACACACATATGCGTGCACACACACTCATCACCATGGAAACAATGGGTAAACAGAGGTGAAGAATGGAAACCTTCTACAGGTCCTATAAGAATTCACAGTGGAAATTAATACATAACCTGACTCCCCACACTGTTATCTCAAGAAAGCACTAGACAAATATAGTTTAACTTTCTCTAGAGATGTTGAAGAATCCATCTCTTCTTTCTCATCTAAGATACACTAACAATAATGTTATGTTGTTAGTACTTTATCTAGATACTTGTGATTCTAGGTGGGCCTTTTAGAGCCACCTGCCCTTTGTGATTTCTAATGCAATAGAAGAGTGAAGTGGTACATATTTCCCTGAATATAAAGGAAAAGAAGGTTCTAAAGCAGGTGACAGGCAGAAGCATCATTTCCTTGCAGAATGTGATTGCATCATTGCGTATGGTGCCTGCTTAGAGTCTCCAAATGTGGATTTAATTGTCCCATGATAGCACATTTATACTTAAAGGATATCAGAACAAGTAACAGCCTTTTCGCAAGGAAGGCATCTTATTTCCCTAGCGCTTGCTGGCTGCATAGAAGCTATAGACAGTAAATCTCTCTTGAAAATTTGTGTGATTTCTTCTTAAAATGCAGGAAATGTATCCCTACAGATTGCAAACAATTCTAAGTTCTTTTCTAAGAGATTTCTCCTTAAACTCTGTGCCAAGATACAATTTATTTTGAGTAACCTTGAGTTTCTTTAATGAGTTTAATGAATGTTTAGCTGTCATTTCTCACATCAGAGCTGTCTATTTTGAATGGCTATGAGCTTTAGGGGCTAGTTCTTCATGGTATTCCTCCAAACCAGCACTTTCCCTGGCTGGCAGGTGATCATTAGGCATTTAAAAGACTTGTCTGACTCTTTTGTTTTGTTTTGTTTTGTTTCCAGTACCAGGAATCAAACTCACAACCTCTCCCCTGCCAGGCAGGTGCTGTGCCACTGACCTAAATCCCCAGCCCCAAGACTTGTTTCACTCTTAATGTCACAAGGTACATGTGTCCATTACTTATTTTTATTGCTGAGAAAAAATACCCGACACATGAAATGGAGGAAGAAAAGGTTTATTTAGCTCAGAGTTTGTGGAGGTAATCAGCTGGCTCCAAGGCAGGGTGGCATGGCACAGTGGGAACAGTTCAAGGTAGCAGAAGACAGCAAAAGCATCAAGAACAAAAAGGGTAGAGAGCAAGCCTCTTTTCCTCCCTTACATTGTAAGCAGGCTACCACCTCCTAGGGTAGCCCCCACACCATCTCTGTGCCCTTCTCTGGCACAGGGAGAGGATGTTTACAAAGTGAGGACCCTAGGCCCCTGCTGAGTCACTTAGTTAAATTTCTAAACTTCTCAAATTGACACAATGTATCAACTATTACAGTACAATAGTAAAAATTACTTAATTTACTATAATGTAAAATGGATATCAGATTTAATTTCATCAATGTCAGCACCCACTGCCCTTGTCTCATTTTCATGCCCTCAAGGGGGAGGACTATCAGTGCCTATGAGGGGCCACTGCGGACACAAAGGACAGAAGAGTTCCCTGAATGCTTACACAGGCACTCACATGGTGGGTGGGGTGCACTGTAAGATAATGTGGCACCTGAATTGTGGGAGCTCTAGAGGTTGCAGTTTTCATGGGAGAAGTGAGGATATTATAACTGCATGAGTCCTGGAGACTGTCTTTATTAGTTTGTCACCAAGTGGGGAGGACTTTGAGGTAGCCATATATCATGCAGGTACGAAATCCTGGCTATACTGAAGCTAGAAAAAAGAGGAGATCATATTCCAAAGGCCAGTTTGGCTCTAAGCTTGGAGGAAGAGACCTCAGAGGGAAGCCAGGTAGTGGTGGCTCTAGTGTTGTCTGACTTGGCCCAGCAGAGATGATGTAGATTGGGACTAAACCCTGGCTATGAATGAGGTGTGCCACCTGGCCCATTGCAAGAACTCATGGCCAGGTACCCATTCTGAGGAGGCAGGAAATGCAGAGTAAGTCTGATATAGAATAACAATATCCACAAAATCCTCTGCACAAACTGTACGATGGAAAAACAGAGTTGTTTCCAAAAAACATAATGATGGACCATACCAGAGCATCCTGATTTAGATATTCTTTTTTTAAGGCAATTATAAAGTTTGTTGTGCATATTGAAGGAAAATCTACCTATTCAGTTCTAGGAGTGTTCAAGATGATTTGGCTTCCACCTGGCTGCCCAAAGAGAATTGCTTGGCTGCTATAGCAACTGTGTCCTTGGATAGATGGCAATTGACAAAAAAACACCCTTTATATGCTGATTTTTTGCTTAGAAATGTAGACTGGGCTGGTGAGAGGGATAGAAGAATGTTCTGGATGGTAAAATTGCTGTAATACGGTGTTGTAACACTCTTTTATCCCATACCTCATATCCCTTCATCAACAAACACTGTCACCTCCACCTCTGTCCCCTGGCCGTTGCCAGCCCCATCTCACCTGAGTTCTTGCAGCAACTTCCAAAGCTCGTCTCCTATTTTCCCTCTTGTCTTTCTTACATCTTCCTAAACAGCTATCAGAGTGGTCTCTTAAAAATATACTTGGGTTTACTTTATTCTGTTGATTGAATTCCTTCTATGGTGTATTATTCAATCTTATTTGAATAATTCTGCTGTATAAATCACTCTTCGTGGAGACTTTTATTAGACAAGAGGAAGGGAAAAAGGGTGAAAGGGAGATATGAGAGGGTGGGTAATGGGAGAACGAGGGACAAATTTGAACAAAATACTCATATACACTGAAATCCTACTGCCAAATGTGAAACTAGAGGGTAGGTGGCACAAGAGGGGTTATGGGGGAATGACTAAAGTAGGCTATAATGCATGTACCAAACTACCAAATTGAAACTCAGCAGTCTGTATAAACAATACACAGTAATAAAAACGTAGAAAAAGCATTCTTTTAGTATCTTATAGTAAGCATCCACTTTTCCCACATATAGATCAGCTGGATTGTGGCCCTGCTGGAGGCTTTAGGGTGAGATCTGTGTGAATCTTACTCCGAGGTCCTGGTGGAAAGGCAGGATTTATTTGTTTTTGCAGGGCTGAGGATGAAACTCAGATCCTCCCGCATGTAGGCATGTACTCTGCCACTGCACCACATCACTACCCCAAGGCTGTTTTTAAATGGAAATCGGGGTAATGTGCCTCTAGACATAGGCAACTCACATGAACACAGTTTAACCCTCTTGGTCACATTTGCTGGCCTCTCACTGGCCAACACAAGACATAAATATTGATGGTATGAAGAAATACACTCAACCCTTAGGGGAGGGCACTGCAAAAATATAGCTAAGAATTCAAGTGTATAACCCTATTATAGCCAAATGGAGTATTGGGATCAATAGCTGAATATCCCCCAAATGGCTTCTGATGGCACTGGGAAAAAAGCCCAGAGCTATTGCCCATATTGTAGCTTTCAAGGACAAATTTGATCTGGTCTCTGGCTACTTTCTGAAGTAATTTCTCTTCACCTGTGAGCTTTCACTGAGGGTTGCAGATGCTTTGGCCCTTTTCCCATTTCTTGAGTCCTCCAGGCATATTCTCGTCTCCAGACTTTGGCATTTATCCTTCTTTCTGCCTAAATCTCTCCCCATATCTCAGCAGAGCTTACTTTCCTTTGCCTCATTCTGGCCTTTGATCAACTCTTTCCCAAGAAGAACCTTCTCCAATGATAGTATTTATGTGATCGCACTTGTCGCACTCTTTTTGTAGTTAGGTGTATTATTTTTTCGCATTTGCCACTATTTGCCATATGTTTTAAATTTATGTGACTTTTGTCTTTCTCCTCTTATATGAGAATGTTAAGCTCTGGGTAGGCAGACATTGATGTTCTCAGAACATAGTGGGAACTCAATGTGCAATGGCTGAGTGAATGAATGGGACATTGTGTTAACGTTCAGGTACCATTCATTCCCTGTTGCTCCACGTGCTCTTTATTTTTATTTTTATATTTTTTATTTTAAAAATAAAAGGAGGAAATCATTAACAGACAGACAACCTTTTACGAAATAGCAAAAGAACAGTACAGACAATACAGAGTTACAAACAAAGTGGTAGTAAATTAACAATTCTTGTTGTATTACATATTGATATCTTCAAAGTGGTTTCTCATGAAAACAGATAGAGACATGCAATATTGATCAATCAAGGACTCATTAACAGTTTCTTTCAGCAAAGAAATTGAAGACAGTAGAACAACTATGTTAACTATCCTGTATATACATACATACAAAATTTTTCCTT
>NW_004955428.1:25460072-25493507 GCF_000276665.1 Chinchilla lanigera | reverse complement strand
GTTATATCTTCTTGACTCAACCTTGGTAATTCATACATATCTAGGAATCTGTCCATTTCTTCTGAGTTTTCTATCTTATGGGAGTAAAGATTTTCAAAGTAGGTATTAATGATCTTCTGAATTTCTGTGGAATCTGTAGTAATTTCATACTTTTCATTGCTTATTGTATGAATTTGAGTTCTTTCCTTTCTTTTCTTGATAAGGTTGCTATGGGTTTATCAATTTTATTTATTCTTTCAGAGAACCAACTATGTTATTCATTTATTTTTGGAGAGGTTTCTTTGTCTCAATTACATTAATTTCTGCCTTAATCTTTATAATCTCCCTTGTTTTGGCTTTGGGCCTGATTTGTTCTTCTGTTTCTAAAAGTTTAAGATGCAGTATCAGGCTACTTATTTGTTCTCTTTCGGTTTTCCTTATGTGTAAATTCACTGCTATAAATTTCCCTCTGAGGACTGCTTTCATTTATCCCATAGATTCTGGTAAGTTGTATTTACATTTTCATTTTTTTGTAGGTATGTTTTGATTATCCTCTTTAATTTCTTCTGTGACCCATTGGTTGTTCAGGAGATTGTTGTTTAATTTCCATGTGTTTATTGAATTTTTAGAGTTCCTTTTGTCGTTAATTTCCAATTTCCTTGCAGTGTGGTCAGATAACATGCATGGGATAATTTCAATTCTTTTGCATTTTGGAAGGTATGCTCTATGGGTTAGGATGTGGTCTATTTTAGAGAAAGACCCATGTGCAGCTGAGAAAAATGTGTATTCTGATGTTGTGAGGTGGAACACTCTGTATACATCTACTGAGTCCATTTGTTCACAGCTTTGGTTCTGATCTGTTATTTTCTTGCTGACTTTTTGCCCAGTTGACCTATTTCTTTGTGTCAGTGGGGTGTTGAGGTCCCCTGTTACAATAGTGCTATTAATTATATGGGTTTTCATGCCTGTTAAGATTTGTTTTATATAATTTGGAGTTCCAATATTTGGTGCATAGATGTTTATGATTGTTATCTCATCCTCTTGCAGTTTTCCCCTGCCTAGTATCTAGTGACCTTCTTTATCTCTTTTGATTGTTATTGGTTTGAAGTTTTCATTGTCTGCAAACAGAATAGCTACCCCTGCTTTTTTCTGTGTTCCTGTTGCATGGAGGATTGTTTTCCATCCTTTGACTTTTAGTCTATGAATTTCCTTTTGAATAAAATGTTTTCGGTATACAGCATATTGTTGGATTTTATTTTTTAATCCAGTCTGCCAGTCTGTTTCTTTTGACTGGAGAATTGAGGCTATCTACATTTATAGTTATAACCGATACGTGTTGATTTATCATTGTCATATTATGTACTTGCGTTGGTGTCCTACTTTTTCTATCTGTTTACTTGCTTGCTCTTCTTGACGTTTTATTTCTACTGTTGTTCTTGAAAATGTGGTCAGATTTTTCTCTGTCTAGAATATCTTGTACTACTCTTTGTAAGGTGCTTGGCGCTCATGAAGTTCTTCAGTTGTTCTTTGTCATGAAAATACTGTATTTCTCTGTTGAATTTGAGGGATAGTTTGGCAGGGTACTTCAGTTTTGGTTAGAAGCTGTTCTGTCTCAGGACCTGTAATACTTCGCTGCAAGCTCTTCTTGATTGGATGGTTTGTGCTGAGAAGTCTGCCATGATTCTGATGGGCTTTCCTTTATAGGTAATCTGTTTCTTTTCTCTAGCAGCTTTTAATATTCTATTCTTTTGCTGGAGATCTGGCAACTTGACTATTATATGACTGGGTGTAGTTTTATTTCGTTTGTGGTTGGTTGGAGTTGTATATGCCTCATTTAGGTGTATATCAGTTTCTGTTTCCATACTTGGGAAATGTTCTGCTATTATTCCTGCAAATATTCTTTTTATGTGAGTTGTGTTGCCTCTTGCTGTTTCATGGACTCCTGTAAGTCGTACATTATTACTCTTTGCCTCATCTTGCAGCTGTTGAATTGAGTTTTCCTGAGTCTTTGTTGATTTTACGAGATCTTTTCTTTCATGGTTGCTAGCTGCCATGCTGTCTTCAAAGTCTGAGATTCTATCTTCAGCTTCATTCAAGCAGTTTTGACAGCTTTCAATGGAAGCTTTGTTTTCCTGGAAGTGTCTTTGAATGTGGTTCATGCGTTCTAAGTCCTTTCTATATTTTTCAGTTAACACTTCTGTCCATTGCCTTTGCTCTTCTATTTTCTTTTATGTTTCTTCTTCAGACTTTTTGAGCAGTTCTTTCATTATTATTGTCATTTCATTTTTTTGCCTGAGAGATTATTCCTGATCTCATCTCTTCTATGTCCTTATGGAGTGTTTCTTTACTTCCATTGCCATCATTTCAACAATATCAGGCACGTGTTTACCAAGTTCTATGTCAATGTCTCCTGGACTTGTTCTGAGTGTGGTGAAGTTCTGGGATTGTGTTTTACCCCTTTGTTTCATCATGTTTGCTACCAGATGCAGAAAGCTCAATTTCCCTCTTCAGTGACTGCACTGCAAAGGCCACTAGTGTTCCTAGTTTTCCTGTTGGTCAGGTTTGCCCCCCAGTGTCCCCTGAGAAGCACTACTTAGTCTCGGTTTTTTCAGCAGTTGTTGATTTTTATCTAGTTATCCGAAGTCTTAGATGCGGGCATTGGTGTCAGCTGATGGCAGACCATCTCATCCAGCATCCCCTTGCAGTTCAGGGAATTTGAATGGCCCAGACTCGGGTTGCACTGGTGTGACAATCCTGATCCAGTGGACCTGTGTCCCCAGGCAGTTCAGGGTACAGGCAGAACCCAGACACAAACTGCAGGGTTGACAGTTTGTGAACCCCCTTCTTCTGTGTCTCCAGTCAGTTCAGGACACATCAGGAACCAGGTAAAGGCTGGATGCACAGCAATCACAGAGTGCTCATGCATGCAACTCCCCAGGGGGTCCTGGTGCAAGTAAAGCACAGACTTGAACTGCAGGACCAGGAGCTCTTGGAGTACTCTCTCACTCGACACAGGGTACTCACAGGGAGGGCCCACAGGCAAATCCCAGTGAGAGCAGTCCCAGAGGCTCCTGAGTGAGGACCTCCTGTCTGGCTCTCTCCACAAGTTTCAGCTGGGAACTGTGGTGGTGGGAGTAAAGCATGGACTTAATCCACTGGACCAGCAGCTCAGAGACAGTGTAATGGTGGTGGGGTCCTGGGTCACCCACTCTGCCCCCAGGAAATAGATGGGAAATACCTGGCCCTCTCCATGAGTTTCAGCTGGGAACTGTGGTGTTGGGAGTAAAGCACAGACTTGAACCAAGGGACCAGCAGCTCTTGGAGCACTGTCCACATGCTATTTAAAGCCCAGATCCATTCCTGGTACATGTCCCTGAAAGATCAAACACTCATGGACCAGGAGGAATATTTTCTTTTTCCCTATATCTGTCCTCCACAGATGGAAAATATGAACCCCAGAGTCATTTTTTTTTTGTGTTTCCCTCCCAAGTAGTTCTTGTCAGGGTTTTTAAAATTGAAGAAGGCCTGAGGATTTTATTATGAGCTCTGATAAATCATTGCCTCAGTCAATGCATATTGGGTTGATTGTATGTTTGTGCATATCAAAGATTGAAAAACTTAACACTCGATAGTGCTAAGTTTCCAACTCCCATTTTTCTCTATGTTTTCACTTTTTTGAGGTGCAGGGATTCACATTCTTGAGTAAAGTCTTGAATGTATGATTTTTCTTAATCTCCAGATCTGGGGGATCGAAAGAGAGCAAATGTTCTGTCACCCGGGAGAGATGTTGAAGCAAGAGCTTTCAGAACCAAGATCTTTGTGATGAGTGGTACCCAGGAGGGCTGGAGATGGCCAGAGGCCCAGATAGGGCAGGTTCAACAACAGCAAACAGACCATGGTTGGATAATCATATATATGTCAGCATGCCAAACTCACAGTGTCTAGTCCTTGCTCTGTGGGCCAGGCCTCATCAAATGTCAGCCACCAGAAGGATGATGTGTGTGGTTGGAGGGCTGAGACCATTTCCAGAAAAGAGCTCATTATCAGTTAATAATTTGAGATAAAATTATTAAGAAAAGCTGTGATTTTGAGTCCTGGGAATGAAGCCAAATTTCTAGAATTAGGATGGCAGCCAATCAATGTGTTCAGCTCTGCAATGAGGAAGCCAGGTCTCCTTTGGGATCTAAAAGCCAGGAGTGAGGATAAAGTCCCTCTGGAAAGTAGCATTTGTGCCATGGATTCCTCTAGGTACGACTTGGGATGAGGATATACCAAGCCAAAATTACATGTGTGCTGAGGATTTTTATAAAGGTGATAGTTCAATGAATTTATTTTTCATTGGCATTATTGTTTAAGTAAAAGGAAAAAGTAAAGAATCAAACAAAGGATTGTAGGTTTTGGTATTGAAAGGAAACTGAGCCATGTAAGAAAAAAATGTGAAAGTGTGTTAAAAATATTCTATTACCTCAAGCCTTTTGCTACATGAATGTTTAGTTCACATAAAAAGCAGGATTGCTATATTGTCTATTGTCTTCAAATTAGTTGTTCACATTACCAGATATAATCATGCAAAGTTGGTCAGAAAAATTTAAACATTAACTTTTTCTTTCGATAAACTAATAAACATCAGCAGTACAATTATTCCAGCTCTCCTTGATTATCCATATATATTTTTCCCTTTCTTCTTTCTTTCTTTTCTTCTTTCCCTCAACCTAGTTGTTCCTTTCCTTTGAGCAGCTTCTTTCCCTTTCACAATATCTATTGAACCTTTTGGGTTTTATTTACTTTTTCAGGTTCTTACACTAGGGAGACAATATGATGTTTACATATGTGGATCTGATGTACTTTACTTATGAGCGTGGTCTCTAGTTGCATCCATTTTCCTATAATAAGCCTCAAATTTATTATTTTTAGTAGCTGAGTAACACTTCATATGAAAATATTACATCTTTTTTATCCATCCCTACTACCTTGATTAGTGAAACTCTGTATCTTTTCTAATTTTTTATTATTTTATTCTCTTTAATTGTTTGATCAATCTTGCATTCTTACATCTTGTAATCTGAGTGACTACGTTGAAGATAACAACATGTAATCTAACAACCACTATTAACTTCCTATCACCTTGTTTTGAAATTCTGTATCATTTTTATTGTTTTTATGTTGTTTTGTTTTCATCTTGGTTGTTGTTATCTTCTTTTCTTTTCTTTAAAATAAGAAAAGCAGGATTCCTTGTTACTCCAATTAAAGGTAAAAAAGAAAGGATACAAGAACAATAACTGGGTCTGTTTCTAAGCCCAAATTTATTCTTTCAGAATTCCAGTGATTTATTTAAAACCTAATCAAGGTGACATTTAATGGAATATAGAAATTATTAAAGTACACAGTTTAAGTAAAATATTTTTATACATGATAAACATTTCAACATCTTTAAATTTTAATTTAAATTTTCATCATTTTATTGTATCTTTAGCTGAGTGTACTGAGACAACAAATAAACTTTAGAAAAAGTGGTATGTAATCATACTGGCAACAGCCCTTATTGATTTGATTGTGTTAGGGATTAGTCATTTTTAAATAAATACTGGTTAAAATTGCTTTCCTATGATTCAAACTGGCTTACTCAAATTTTTCCTGGTAAAAATTCATATTTCCTAGAGAAACATCTTCTATCTGAGATGTTGATAAAATAGTTTTAGGTTCATGTAATTATGTTTTCTGCTTTGCCTGACAGCTTTCTACTTTCATCAAATTCCTTGCCTATATTTTCTCTCTATCTAGACGAGTTTTAGACCAGAGATAATTTCAAATTAATTTTCTTGAATAATGTAGTTGAAGATGCTTATTTATTCCTATGAAGTCTTATACCCTGTCTGGCACAAAGTAAGGATTTTGGTAATAATAATATTCACACTGCTGCCAGACTTACACATTTTCTTGTTATCTCATTCAACAAATGTATACTGAGTACCAGACAGCCCCCACCATAACTGGCCCAGTGGACTATGCTACAGCTATATTCAGGGTCAAGACCAAGACTATGATCAAGTTATGTGGAGATATATGGCCCTTGAATAATTTCTTGTATTTCTAACAGAGTCATATTTCCATTTTTAATCTTTAATTGTTCGGTATACAAAGGCCCTACAAATTTCCAAATCTCTGTAGGTCAAGATATGAAGTTATTTTTCATTAATTACTTGTATTTTTATTATATAATGCTTGTTTTATATCATAGTATTAGTTATTTATTACTGTGAAACAAATTATCTCAAAGTCTAGTTGCTTAAAACAACAAATGGCGGTCTCACAAAGTTCCTCGAAAAGAGAAATTGAGAAGTGACTGCTTGGGTGGCTGGTTTTAGCATAGAGTTTCTCATGAGACTAGAGTCAAAATGGCAGCCCAGTTGCAGGCATATGAAGGCTTGATTTGGCCTGGATGACTGCATCCTACAGAGTGGATCCTATTACTTTTGGCAGGAGGTCTCCCATCCTTGTCTTGGGCCTCTCCACAGGACTACTTGATATGGCATCTGGGCTATTCCAGAATCAACCATCCATGAGAGAACAAAGAAGGGGTACAATGTTTTTTGACCTATCCTTGGTCAGCTCCACCATATTCTACTGTTCCTGAGTTGTTAAGTCCAGCCTTCACTCAAGTGGAGAAATATTAGGCTACATTTTTCAATGGGTAAAATATCTAAGAATTTAGGAATGTATTTTAAAATGCCAATAGTTAGGTACTCATTAAAGTTATCTGAGCTATTCCCATACGTGGCTCATGAGGAAACTGAGTCTTAAGATGTGGTGACATGTAAATGCTTTTTTTATTTTCATGTTTCTGCCCTATAAGAATGAAATCTTTTTATCCTTGTTCTTTGAGATTTCTGGCTTCTAGGGTTTTTTTGTGGTGCTTATTCTGTCCCTTTCACTGTTTCCATATAGTACATACATGCTTTACTAAATAATATTAAATATTTATAAGTTCTGTGTTTGTCACTATTCTGTCACTGGGACACAAAGCCAGCACCTATAATTTAAAGAAGATGAGGTTGAATTTAACTCATGCTTTCAGGGGATTCAGTCCTTGGTTAGCTGGCTCCAAGGCAGAGGCATCATGGTGGAAGGTCAAAGTTGCTTTGACAGAAACATCATGGCAGCCTGATGAGAGAGGGGAACAGTGCTGCAGAGGAAGGAACAATGGTCCAGACAGACTCCAAGGCCACCCACTATGATTTGGCTAAAATACTTGGAAATGTTCTCCAACAATCCCGGGTGATCTCAAAACCAATCAAATTGACACTCTGTCCTAACCATCCCAAAGACTTTAAGAAGAAGGAACACTTTTACTGCTATTTCCTGATGCAAAGCCTGGCACATAATAGCAGCTCAAATATATGTTGATTTCCCTAAGCTTGTTAATATTTGCTACTTCTCTTTCATATGCCTTTCAAATTGGTATGCTGTTTTTCAAAGATTTAGAGTAATAGCTAATTACTTTTAGATTAAAATATTGCCTAATTGAAAATTCCAGTCTTAAGAAAAGAATGCGTCAGCTCCCTAGGGAGCTTGGACTGGTGCCCCTCAATCTGCAAACATTGAGGTTTGTACCTGAAGCTTAGACGCCATTGGTCAGCTGCCTGGTGAACTCACATCATGGCTGAGGACCAGAAGAGACAGGTACACCCCATTAGCTGCCTGAGGACTCCAGCTTGGCACCCTGCATTTTGCCAACATTGTGATTCACCCCTGATGCCTGGAAACTCTCAGTCAGCTGTTTGGGGACACTGGTCCTGAAGGACAGCATTCCACCATCCTTGGTGTTCTCATCTGAGCTGTGTGCTCCATCAACTGCCTGTGAGTCCTGGATCCAGTGGCCCACCTCGTGTGGCCATCATAGGGCAAGCCTGACTTCCAGGAAATCTAGGGACCCCTAGAGACCTTCAGTGAGCTGCCCAGAAAGTGTGAGATCTGGCACTTCACCTACAACCTCCAAAATGACAAGCAAAAGGAGTAAAATGCAATCTCAGAACTCCACCACACTGAGAACAAGTCCAGGAGACACTGACCTAGGAGAACCTGGAAGTCACACACCTGAAATCTCTGAAATGATTGCAACTGAAGTAAAGAAACATTTCTATGAGCCACAGAAGAAATTAGATCAGAAATAATCTCTCAGGTAAAAAAATGAAATGACAACAAAAATGAAAGAATTGCTCAGCACATCTAAAGAGACATATAAAAAATAGACAAGCATAGAAAAATGATGGAAACATTAAATGAACAATACAGGAAATAACTAGAATGCATGAAACAGATTGACAGTGCTATTCTGGAAATCAAAACTTCCATCAAAAGCTGGCAAAACTGCTTGAATGAAGCGAAAAATAGACTTTCAGGTCTTGAAGACAGCATTGCAGCTAATGATCACGAAAGGAAGGATTTCTTGAAATTAACAAGGAATGAGAAAATATCAGTTCAACAGCTGCAAGATGATGCAAAGAGAAATAATGTAAGACTGATATGTGTCAACAAAATGGCACGAGGCAACACAAATGACATAAAAATAATATTTGCAGAGGTAATAGCAGAAAATTTCCCAAGTATGGAAAAAGAATCGGCCATACAGGTAAGTGAAGCATATACAACTCCAATGAGCCATAACCAAAATAAAATTACAACCAGACATAATAATCACAATCCCAAAAATCCAGCAAAAGGACAGAATATTAAAAGCTGTTAGAGAAAAGAAACAGATCACCTCTAAAGGAAAGCCCATCAGTATCACAGGCAGATTTCTCAACACAATCCACTGAATCAAGAAGAGCTTGGAGTGAAGTTTTACAGGTCTAAAAACGAAACAACTTTCAACTCAAACTGATGTACTATGCAAAACTATCCTTCAAATTTAATGGAGACATAAAATACTTCCATGACAAAGAATAACTGAAGAACTTCATGAGCACCAAACCAATCCTATAAAGATTACTAAAAGATATTATAGAAAGAGATAAAATAACCAGAATTTCAAGAATAAGAATAGAAAAGAACCACCTAGAAGAGCAAGCAATTAAACAAAAAGTAAAAGTAGGAAACCAACAGCAAATAAATAACATGACAAAGACAAGTCAACTGGTAACAGTTATAAACATTAATGTAAATGGCCTCAATTCATCAATCAAAAGAAGCATACTGGCAGAGTGGACCAATATACTGTATACATGAAACACATTTGGGACTTGAGCCCCTGTTGCCACTGCAGGAAGGGGCCTTGGACTTAGGAGGCCTTGGTGAGCTGTCTGGGACCCTGGTTCCTATGGCACTGTCCCTTACCACCATCTCAGGGAGGTTTCTTGGACCAGGAAGCCTTGATGTTCTGGCTCTGCCCACCATTGCCACCATGGGAAGGAGCCTTGGACTCAGAAAGCCTTGGTGAGCTGTCTGGGAGGCCAGGACCCATGTCTCTATCACCTGCTGCCATCTGAAAAATGAGCCTGAATCACTGGAAACCTAGAGAGATTTGAAAATGACAAAAACAAGAAGCAAAATTCAGTCTGAACCAAACACCCTACTCAGAACAAGCCCAGGAAACATCAACATGAAGAACATAGAAGTCACATACCTGAAATCTCTGCAATGATAGCAACTGATATAAAGAATCAACTGCATCAGGCTATACAGGAAATCAGATCAGAAATAATTGTTCAGGTAAAAAAAAAGAAATGACAATCATAATGAAAGAATTGCTCTTCATATCAAAAGAAGACATAGATAAAAACGTAGAGGACCACAGAAAAATGATGGAAACTTTGAATGAACAGTATAGGAAAGAATTAGAATGCATGAAACAAATTCAAAGAGACATTCAGGAAATTAAAAATTCCTTTCAAAGCTGGAAGAACCGCTTGAATGAAATGGAAGATAGACTGTCAGTCCTTGAAGGCAGCATTGCAGGTAGTGATCATGAAAGAAATGATCTCTTAAAATAACAAGGGAACAGCAAATAACAATTCAACAGCTGCAAGATGAGGTAAAGAAAAAAAAAACACAAGGCTGATAGATGTCAATGAAAGAGCAGGAGGCAACCTGAATGACATAAAAAGAATATTTGCAGAAGTAATAGCAGGGAATTTCCTAAGCATGGGACAAGAACCTTATATACACATAAGGGAGGTATATAGAACCCCAATTAGCCACAGTCAAAATAAATCTACACCCAGACACATAATAATCAAGATCCCAGAAGTCCAGCAAAAGGACAGAATATTAAAAGCTGCTAGAGAAAAGAAACAGATCACCTATGAAGGAAAGCACATCAGAACCACATCAGACTTCTCAACACAGACCAAGTCAAGAAGAGCTTGGAGTGAAGTGTTTTAGATCCTGAAAGAAAACAATTTCCAAACCAGATTGCTGTACCCTGCAAAGCTATCTTTCAAAATTGATGGATAAATAAGATACCTCCATGACAAAGATCAATTGAGGAAATTCATGAGCACCAAATCAAACCTACAAAGTACTGAAAGATATTCTACAAGGAGATACAAATAACCATAATCTGAAGATAACCAAGAAAAGAACTACCAAGCAAGGTAAGCAATTAAAGAGAAAGTAAAAATAGAGAACCAATAATGGGAAAATAACATGACAAGGATAAGTCAATACGTATCAGTAATAACCATTAATGTAAACGGCCTCAATTCACCAATCAAAAGAAACAGACTGGCAGAGTGTATCAAGAAACACGATCCAGCAATATGCTGTATATAAGCAACACATTTAACCCAAAAGGAAATCCATAGACTGAAAGTCAAACAGTGGAAAATAATGCTCCATATGATAGGAGCCCAGAAAAAAGCAGGAGTAACTATTCTGTTTGCAGACAAGGTGAACTTCAAACCAATAATGGTCAAGAGAGATAAAGAAGGTCACTATATTCTTGTTAAGGGAAAACTGCAAGAGGAAGAGATAATAAACATAAATATACATGCATAAATGTAGGAGCACCCAAATATATAAGGCAAATGTTAACAGACATGAAAAATCAAATAAGTAATAACACAATTGTAGCAGGGGATTTTTACACCCATTGTCACAAAGAAATAGATGAATTAGACAAAAAAATCAGCAAAGAAATAACAGAATTAAACTACATGTATAAACAAATGGACTTCATAGACCTTTACAGAGTATTCCACTCAACATTAGAATGCACATTCATCTCAGCTGTGCATGGGACATCCTCTAAAAACAGACCACATGTTAGCACATAGAACATGCTTTAGTTAATGCAAAGGAATGGAAATTATTCCATGCATATTATTGGACCATAGTGCAATGAAATGGGAAATAAATGATAATAGAAGTTGCAAAAACTTCATAAACACATGGAAATTAAATAATACTCTCCTGAACAACCAATGAGTCACAGAAGAAATTAAAGTAGAAATTAAACACTGTTTACAATCACATGAAAATGCAAATGCAGATACAAACTACTAGAATCTGTGGGATGCACTGAAAGCAATTCTTAGAGGGAAATTTATAGCAGTGGATTCCCACATCAGGAAAACAGAACAGAACACAAATAAACAACTTTATGTTACACCTTACACGTCTAGAAAAAGAAGAGCAAGTTAATCCCAATGCACAAAGAAGGGAGGAAATTAAAGATCAAAGCCGAAATTAACACAGTTGAAATTAAGAAGACAATGCAAAGAATTAACGAATCAAAGAGTTGGTTCTTTGTAAAAATAATTAAAATTGATAAACCCCTAGACACCCTTATCAAGAAAAGGAAAGAAAAAACTTAAATCCATGTAATAAGGAATAAAAGGGGTGATATCACTGCAGATCCTGTAGATATGCAGAAGATCATCAATACTTACTTCAAAAATTTTTACTCTCATTGGATGGAAAATACAGAAGAAATGGATGGATTCCTAGATACATGTGAATTACCAAAGCTGAATCAAGAAGATATAAAAATCTTAAATAACCCAATATCAGCCAATGAAATTGAAAATGTAATAAAAAAGCTTATCAACAAAAAAAAAAAGGTCAGGCCCTGATGGATTCATAGCTGAGTACTACAAGAAATTTAGAGAAGATTTAATACCAATTCTTCTAAAACTCTTTAAAGAAATAGAAAAGGAAGCAATTCTCCCCAATTATTTTATCAAGCTTACATGACTATATTTGTTTATCTGAGTAACCAATTTGAAGATAACAGTGTGAAATACAGCAACAATTGCTAATTTCTTATCACCTTGGCTGAAATTCTGTATTGCTTTTATTGTTTTGGTGTTGTTTTGTTCATGTCTGTTTGCTTGTTAATATGTTTTCATTCCTTTAACCTTAAAATAAAAAAGAGAAAAACGAAAATGACACAGAATTTCAAAACAAGATATTAACAACGGTTATTATATTGCATATTGTTATCTTCAAAGTAGTTGCTCAGATTACCTGATACAGACATGCAAAATTGAGTCTTCATCTCATACATCATTTATTATATGACATTAATTAAATATATTGTACATATATACAAACTTTTAATGTTATTTCTTAGAATAACATAGGTGAACTCAACCTGTGTTTAGGTTAAAAGATAAAGACCACTGAAATGACATTTCCTGAGGTTCAAAACCAGCCAGACTGAAAGAAAAGGTCATAGGGTGGATCAATAGTGGGTCCTTAGCCGGATTGCCTTGTTTCAAATCTAGCTCTGCATCTTTCAGCTCTGTGAACTAAAGAAAGTCACTCAATCACTCTTGATCTGTTTGTTCTCCTATAGAATATAGATGTTACAGTACAGTAATCATAGGGACATTGTGTGATTAAGTAATATATATATATATATATATATATATATATATATATATGAAAATCCTTAAGCCAGTGGCTGGAAGGTCATAAGTTACTCATTAAATATAAATTTCTTTTAGTTTGACAGATATGCATTCCCTAACAGTTATTATGACACATGATTTTGACTGGATCATTCAGTTTTATTCTGCATAGAAAACCTTTAGTTGGAAGACAAAAAGATGGTCTTTCACTTATAGAAAATTCTCTAAGAATGTGAAATTATATTATTGTTTATTATATTATTGTTTAGCTCAGGCATGACAAATATTGGAAGGCTCCCTTGCAGTCTATTGATTTACTTCTTATTCAATATAGAATGAAGAAATTTTAAGAATTAAAAAATTTTTGAAGTTGATCTTTCAAGTTGGAGTTAAGCTAAATGTTAATGCATAAGGAAAGTCTAAGAAAACATATATTAAATTCCTACAGAATTTATTTTCTGTCATGGGGAGAACAATATATGTCACTACCCAAATATAGAATTCCAGTATTTACTTCATCCTGGTTGATTTTTTTGACGTAAAAATATCTTCCAATAAATTTTGTTAAAGCTAAAAAAAAGAAAAGAATGAGCATAGAGCAATAATAGAGAAAAATGTTTTTTTTTTTACTCTGCTAAAGGAATAATATAGGAGGTGAAAGGGCAAATTTGGGAAAGGGAATGAAAATATTTAAAGGGCTCATTGATAAGTACATAACAAATTTGTAATATTAAGCAGAATGTGAATTTCTAAAAAATCTAAAACATGTGATCAAGTTTTTTTCTCAGGTAATAGGATTTGCTAACGTTAAGTATAGATACACCACTGAAGAAAATAACTTGGCAATAGTATGAACTGTATTCAGTTAATAACAGTAAATGAGTGGTAAAGGAAAACTTTTATTTTTTATTCCCCATTCCTTCTATGTGAGTGGAGCAAAATCCTGGAAATGCAATGCCAGCCCAGAAGTAAGTCTCCACACAAGACCTCCTGTCTAGGTGTTTCCACGCACCTGGTTGCTCTCAGGGTCATAGTGCTCGTCCATCCAGACTTTGCGGGGGAATTGTGGAAAGTACTCAGGGTGGACTGAAGGATTAGAAACAAATGAGGCTGGAATCCAATCTTAACTCTACCTCATTCTGTTCTCCCTGGGAAGATAATTCCTAGTTCCAGTGAGGTAGTCACTGACTTCTCCATTTGTCCATTATTGTTTTAAAGACTATGAATAATATTTTTATTAGAAAATGTAGTGGCATAAGAAAAGAAAAAAGGTGGATATTAAGAAACATGGTACCATAAAAGTAATATATGAAATAAAAAACAATGTGATTGCACCCTGTAATATATATAGAGTACTTGCAAATTTCAAAGCGCTTTCGTGTGACCCCATGATCACACATTCTAACAACCATCTTCTGAGGTTTCCAGAAACATGCAGATCTATTTTGTCTAGATGAGGAATGTGAGGCTTGGAGAGGTGCAGTCTGTTGTGTTAGGTCACACAGCCATTAAAGGATTGGTCCTAGATCTGAATATAGAACTCTTAATTGTAGTTCTACATTCTCATTATTGTAGAGTATATTAGTACATTTTTGAGAACAATTTTTCTACAAATCTGAGCCTTTTTTGTCATTTGGGGATTGTTTTTTCAGGCCAAAAGGAATTTAAAATTTTCTATATTTGTCCTATTGTTTCTATAATCACATTTGATGTTAGAATGTTTTTCCTAATATTTGAGTAGCTGTTTTTAAAAATGGTTTGGAAATTTTAAAATATTAAGTAAAAATTGTATAGATTTATGTTGTATAACATATTTTGAGGTATGTCTGTATGCTGGAATGGCTCAATCAAGCTAATTAATGTATATATTACTGCACATACTTATTTTTTCATGGTGAGAACATTTTAAATCTACTCTGTAGTAATTCTCAAGTATAATGTTGTTAACTGTAGTCATATAAGGCACAAGAGCTCTCTTCAACTTATTCTTCCTGCTAAAATGATATTTTTTTCTTTTTGACCAACAATTCTCCTACACATAACACTCCAGTCTCTAGAGACCATCATTTTACTCTCTTCTCCTATGAGGTCAAGTTTGTTACTCTCATATAATTGAGATTATGTGGTATCTGTCTTTCTGGCTGATTTCACCTAACATTATGTCCAGGCTTTTTCTTCTCCTTTCTCCTCTTCCTTATGTCTTTTTCTTTCTCCATCCCAGCCCTTCTCTTTTACATTTCTTCCTTCTTTTTCATCCTTTTTCACTTCTTCTTCTTTTTCTTTCTCCTTCTTTTTTCTCTTTCTTGTTTTTCTTTCTTTCTTTCTCTCTTTCTTTCTCTCTTTCTCTCTCTCCTTTTCTTTCTTTCCTCCTTCTTTCTCTCTCTTTCCTTATATTTTGAGGCTAAGTGCTATTCCATTATGTATACATACCATATTTCCTTTATCCATTCACCTAGACAGCCTGGGTCTATATTTTGGTAATTGTGAATAGTGCTGTAATGAATTGAGAGGACAGCTATCTCACTGACATATTGATCTCATTTCCTTTGGATATATACCCAAAAGTAGAAGCACCAGGTTGGGAAAGTGCTCTACCATTGAGCTACAGCCCCAGACCCTATTTTTAATTTTTAGAGGAAACCCTATGGCTTCCTCTGCACCCTTGCCAACACTTACTTTTTTAAAAAAATATTAATTGTAACAGGCATGAAATGATATCTCAGTATGGTTTAATTTGCATTTATCTGATGATTAGTGCTACTGAACATTTTAAAATACACCTGTTGTCTAACTGTGCATCTTGTTTTGAGAACTTTCTCTTCAGATCCATTGACCATTTGTTTTCTTACTATAGAGTTCATTTCCTCATATATTTTGCATAGTAACCCCCTGTCAGATGCACTATTAGCAAACATTTTCTTCCATTATGTAGCCTCTCTTTTCATTGTATAGGTTGTTTCTTTTGCTGAACAGAAACCTTTTACTTTGATATAATTCCATGCCTGCACCATTTTGGAGTCATAGTCAAGACCTCCTTTGTCTAATCCAGTGTCAGGAAGCATTTCCTAACATTTTCTTCTCATGGTGTCATAGTTTTAGGTCTTACATTTAAATCCTTAAGACATTTTAAATTAAATTTTGTGCATTATGTGAAGTGGGAATTGACTTTCATTCTTCATGTGGGTCCTAGTTTCCCAACACCATTTACTGGAGACCCTGAACTTTCCCTAGTGTTTGTCCTTGGCTCCATTATCTAAAATCTCTTGGCAATAATGTGTGGTTTTATTTCCAAGCTTTCTAATTTAGATCTCTGATCTATGGGTCTGTTTTTCGTGGCAGTACCATGACGTTTTGTTATGACAGTTTTGTAGCAGCTTTGAATCAGTAGAATGATGCCTTTGCTTTTGTTCTTTTTAGCTAAAGATTGCTTTGGCTATTTTGGCTATTTTGTGGTTACATATGAAATTTTAGGACCTTTTATACTATTTCTGTGAAAAATGTCACTGGAATTTTGACAGAGATTGCATTAAATCTGGTATTTGTTTTGAGCAGTATGGGTATTTAAACAGTATTAATCCCTTCAATCTTAACCACAGGCTGTAATAGTCAGCTTTCCTGTTGTTAGGACCAAACAGCCAACACTCATAACTTCAAGAAGGAAATGCCTTATATGGCTCCTAGTTTCAATCCATGGTTAATGAGTTTCAAGGTAAAAATATCAAGGTGGAAGGGTGGGGCCGAGCAGAGCTGCTTCCTTCATGACAGCCAGGAAGCAGAGCAGGGGATAGATCAGAGCCGAAGGGATAAGGGACCATCTACATAATACCCAAAATCACATCTCCATGATTTACACAAACACTCACAGAAGTGTGCTTCACTGATCCCCTGGTGACTCCCAAGCCAACCAAGTTAACAGAATTAAGCTTAAACACTCTGTAAGCTATCTCTTCATGTCCATTATTTCTTAAGTACTGTTTACATGCTGAATTGTTCTAATTAATTTAAGAAATTAAAAACATTGAACAAGACACAATCTCTGGTACTAGTGATATAATAATATATCTATTGTAGTTGTGTTTTTGTGCACAAGACCCGTGACTTAGTACATAGGGCTCTAAAATGTCCATTGATTCGAAAACAAGAATTCAAATGATAAAAATTTAAGAAAGATGTTTAGACTTCCGTATGAGGCTGCAAAATAAACATTTCTCTGGATTTCAAGTATGGAACGTGACCATTTACACCTCAGGATAATCTTTTCAGGCCTTGGGAAGGGAGTATGGAGAGGGTGGCTAGGAACTGACAGAATCTATTAGGAGTCTTTCCTTTTATTTACGTTTTTAAAACAAACAAAAAAAGACTTCTTTTTAGAGCAGGTTTAGAGGTTCATAGCAAAATTGAGAAGAAAGTAGTACAGAGAGCTCCCATATAGCTTTTGCCTACCCTGCGCAATTGCACCAGTTCAACACCCCCTGCCAGGGTGAAGCATTTGTTACAGCTGATGAACCTGCATGGCACAGGATTATCACCGAAGGTCCAGAGCTCACATAGCTCACTTGGTGTGTGCATTCTGTGAGCTGTGACAAATATAGATGACATGAATCCACCACCACGATATCACAAAGAATACCTTCATCTCCCTAAAATCCACTGCCTTACTCTAATTTATCTTCTCTCATCCCTAACCCCTGACAACCACTGATCTCTTTGCTGTTTCCTTGTTAAATACATAAACAAGCAAACTTGCCTTTATGTATCTTACAATGCATTTAGTCACCTCATCACTAATCCTTGTATTGCTAGACTCTTCTCTTTTTATTCATAATTCTATTGACCTATTTCCCTCATTAAAAAAACTTTAGGCTCACTTGGCATGGTGGTGCACACCTGTAATCCCAGCACTTGAGAGGCTGAAGCAGGAGGACTTCCCTGAGTTTGAGGCCAGCCTGGGCTACACAGTGAGTTCAAGGCCAGCCTGAACTTCAAAGTGAGACCCTGTTCCAAAAAATAAATAAGATAAAATAAAATAAAATAAAAACTCTTTAAGCTCAAGAGTGAAAAGATACTGAATTTAAAACATTAACAGGATATGTGCTGGGGATTTAGCTCAGCGGCACAGCACCTGCCCAGCAAGCACAAGGTCGTGAGTTCAATTCTGGTACTAGAAAAAAAAACCAAAAAAACAAAAAACAAAAAAAAAATTAAGAGGTTGTAAATTGCATGATTTTTCAAAAAGATACTTGTGGCTATCCATGTCTTGTTAATGTGAAGGTCATTTTATCAAGCATTTTTGATTAAATGGAGCCGTGCATATTATGAATATGTAAAAAAGTAATAGTATTAAATGTAATATATATGTCTGCATTGCACAGGGTTTAAAATTATAATTTCTCTAGTTTAGTATTTGTTTTAATTTTTTAAAATACCACTTGCCTTCAAGGGATAAAAACAATTATTCCTAGGTCAAAGGGGAGAATTACTTTATGGAAGCTATTTAACTTAATTTGATTTATTTTTAATAATATATAACATGAAAATGTTAATTTGAAATATTAAGAAGTGAATTCCTTGGAGAATTCACTAAAAGTTAGTTTTACTTTACAAATTATTTTGCAGTACTGTCTTTTTTACTTGAGGTTTTCTTGTGCTCAAACTCAGACTGTTGGGTACAAAATAAGTATAAGAAGAATTAAAATAGAATAAAATTCCATATTCAAATACTTATTATGACACAAATGAAAGCTTCATTTTATGCAGTTTTATATAATTTCTGTTTTAGTATATCTGCTAATTTTTGCCACATTGACAGCTACACAGTTGACTTAATCTGATAAAAAAAGAATAATTAGATTTATTATCTGAAACAATTTTTACTTACTTTAACTTGTGAGAATGAATTTCTTTTTGGTGTAGCTTTTAGGAATAATTCTTAAGTGGGGTATTGAAATACTTCTTTCAGTTCACTAAACTCTAAGTTTTCAATCTGATAAAATGAATCAAGAAATGTTTAACACTCCTAGTCAGAGTTTGAGTATGTTCTACAAGTGTTCCAATAAAGCAAAATATAATAACTACTTTTTATTAGTTCCCTAGTTATGGATCTAATAATAATCTGATAATTTCAAGGCTAGTTCCTTGATATAATGCATTAATTCATTCCACCTATCAATTGCAACCTTAACATAATGTTTTAATTTTTTCTCCATCAAATACTTATTAAATACCTTTTAGTTCTTTATAACAATACATAATCAATGCTCTCTTTTTGTGATCATGAACATAAAACTCTACTTACAGCTGAAGTAAACACAAATGGTTCAAATAGAATTGTATTCTCAGACCAGGGATTTTTGTATTGCAAAAATTTCCTGAATATTTATAAGTTCAAGAATATTTCTTCAAAAAAACACAACGCTTCATAACTACTTGGAATAAGGAGAATGTGCTGTTAGAGGTGAGGTGTATAAGAGGGCACATGGACAGACAGGTGCCTGCTGTACTGCCTGTGTGACCAAGGGCAGCCTAGTTAATTTCCCTAAGCCCATTTTCCTCTTTTGGAATGACTATCTCAGGTAATTTTTGTGAGGACCAAACATATACATGAAGATATTCTCAGAACAATAGTGCTACTGGGGGCCCAGGCCCATGGGGAGCCATGGGTGGGGACCACTGGTCTTCAGACCAGCTTGCTCCCGGCCTCATAGTCCCCTGGAAGGAGGGGCCCAGGCGCATGGGGAGCCATGGGCAAGGAGCGCCAGTCTTCGGACCGGCTAGCTCCTGGCCTCATAGGCCCCCAGAGGGAGGGCCTCCGGTGCGGGGGGAGCCACGAGCGGGGAGCACTGGTCTTTGGACTGGCTCTCTCCCTGCCTCGTAGGCTGCCAGAGGGAGGGCCTCTGGTGCGCAGAGAGGCACGGGCAAGGAACGCCAGTCTTCCGGCTAACTCGCTTCCTGCCTCATAGGTGCCCAGAAGGAGGGGCCCAGGCGCTGGAGGAGCCACAGATGGGGAACGCCTGTCTGTGGAGCAGCTTGCTCCCTGCTCCATAGGCCCCTGGAAGGAGGGCTTCTGGTGTGCGGGAAGCCACGGGAAGGGAGCACCTGTCTTCAGACCAGCTCACTCCCTGCCTTGTAGGCCCCTGGATGAAGGGCGTCTGGCACATGGGAGCCATGGGCTGGGAGCGCCAGTCTTCCAGCTGGCTTGCTTCTGGCCTTGTAGGTGCCCAGAGGGAGGGGCCCATGCACATGGGGAGCCACGGGCAGGGAGCACCGGTCTTCGGACCAGCTCGCTCCCTGCTTCGTAGGCCCCCGGAACAAGGGATCCCTGCGCAGGGGGAGCCAAGCGGCAGCGAGCGCTGTTGCACGCTGGCCCTCAGGCCAGCTGCTGCCACTCAACTGAGAACTACCATGACACAGAGAAACACCGACACAATTGGCCCACCATGCACTGGCTGCAGATGCCCACCCATGGATGTGTGTTAATCATTCAAACATGGAGAAACCCCTGGGAATACGTGCCATACAATGGGCCACTCTTGCTCCTGCCATTGAGAACCAGAAAGGTCCAGAGTCAGCGGAGGAGCAGTTGCTGAACAAGGACTCAGAGAACATGAGAATGCAGACTAAGCCAGAGGAGTCAGAGGTCTTGTGGACTGGGGTCATGAGAGCCATTTGGAAGCTGTAAACCAGGAGGACCTTGCACAATACCTGTGGAGACTCCCTGGAAGCCGTTCTTCCCCTGACAGTACAGGCTGTGGTGAAGCTCCAGAGAAGTCTGCAGCAGGATTCCTGCTGCCTGTGCTGACAGTTGGGGAGAGGACACTAACTGGTTGTGGGGTCCCAATGCGATGGGAGGCTGGACAGAAAACGCTACAAAAAATGGCTTTCACCCCAGATGGCTCACTTGATTTTTGACAGCCCTTAAGCCCTTAGGCTGTAACTACTTGTTAGATCCTTCTTGTGTATCTCTGTCTTCCTGAGAAACCACTTTGAAGATACCTCCATGTATTACAGCAGCCATTGATATTTTCCTACTAATCTATCCATAACTCTGTAATGTTTGTATTGTTCCTATCCTGTTTCATAACTGGATGCATGTTTATTATTATGTGTTTCCTACAACAACCATTGAGAATAGTTAATGATTATTCAATTGGTCACTCATGTATAGCTCTATTTATTTTCTTTAAAAGCCACTTTGAGGATACCAAAGTATAGTACAACAACTATTGATAATCTCCTACCTCTTTTGTCTGTAACTCACTATTATTTGTCTATTTGTTTTCCTGAGAAACTATCTTGTAGATAACAATATGTAAAACAATAACCATTGATAATTTCCTACTACTTTGTCTGTAATTTGGTAAGCCCCCCTATTATTATGTTATCCTTCTTTTACTCTTTAAAATTTAAAAAAAATATTGCTGTTTATTCATTCATCTTGCACTTGAATATTTATTAAACATTTTTACATCAGGCACTAGGTTTTCATTCTCTGGTGAATGAAGCAGACATGTCTTCTCCGTGTAGGAATTTTACCATAATACAGGAGAGTATTGCATAAGGATTTGTTACCTACTATCATGAGTGGTTATTGAAACAATCCTAGAAAAAAAGAATAAGCAAACATGTTAGCCTACTTCCATGAGAGTAATATGAATGTGGCATTTCTAGGTTTCATAAGATTTCTGTGATAGTTCAAACATTGTTATTTTCATTGAAGCTATAGTAATGTGATTTATTACATTTTTTATTCTTTGAGAGTGTAGAGTTAGAAAAAGACCAGGTTATTGATAGTTATTTTTCAAATGCAGAAGTGGTATGAGATTGTCTCACAAGGACACATAATATTTGATCAACTTTTAAAACGTTAGAATAACCACAGATAATTCACTTAACCTCCTTGTGACATGATTTGTTAAGTGAAAGCTTTAGCAAAGGTCACTTAATAGCAATCATAATAAATATTCATTCTATAAGAAAAATATTTTACAACACTTTGTGTGTTATGGAAAGAAAGATAGGTCTCCAAATGAGCTTTCAACACAGGTACAGAGGTAATGCAAACTGTAACAGACAACTTGAAAATGAAGCAGAAGTAAAAATGCCATAGGAAGTGAAGTACTTAAAGGCCAGGAAATAGTGCATATGGTATATTCTGTAAGAACTAAGAAGGGAAGTAGGTAGATTCAGACTATGAAGGACAGGGAAGAATTGGCTGTATGTGTGGGAGGAGTAGCATTAAATTTTTAAAGGTAGACATTTAAATAGATAAAGAGTGTCCAGGTGGAGAAAATTGACTCAGGGTATGTTAACTTCCACTAGGAACTGGAGAAAAAATGTTATCTAGTTTTAGACTAAGTGGATAAACAGCACACATTCCTTGAACAATAATTAACCTTCCTCTTGTAAATTCTGGTTGACATGACTTTAAATACTTCTCACATGCAATTTACAAAAGACCACAAGCACACATGAGATCACACAAACCATGTCATCCTCTGTTCAGACTCTCAGGAGTGAAGAGTCCCTCTGGCCAGCCACTTTCTATTTGTCAGCAGTACACTGATTCCTCGTTAAAGTCCATCCTGTATTTTCCAAGAAAACTATAATCTTTTAAAATATCCTATGTAAGGAGGTAGGAGTGTAGATCTTGACACTGGACTGCCTAAGTTTAAATCCTCATCCTACCATTTTTACTCTATGACTTTGGATCAGTTACTTCACCTCTCTGTCCCTCAGTTTTCCCTGTAGTAAACTGGCATTACACAGGATTGTTGAAAAATTAGTTAACATACATAAACTGTCAGAAAGGGAGCTTGGAACACAGTATTTTATATATATATATATAATCTCAAGTGCTTATATGATGTATAATATATATAAAATAAGCATATATACATATATTAATACTAAGGGTGTTACTAGCTATTAAATTATAGCACTTATGTTTAATAGTGGTTTTTAGACATAAAATGATCAGTACTAAAGGCTTACTATCTATCAATTGTTACTGAGTGATGGAAACAAAGAAACTAGAACGGTAGTTTGGTGATAGCACATTAAGAAAATCTAACATTGAAATTTGGAGTGGCGGCCCTTTTGGTACTGACCTTAGAAAGCACAGTGTTGTTTACGTTTCTTCCCAGTGCTCTGTGAGGTCTGCTCCAAAGCCATTAGAATCAGTAGTAGATAAACTTGGGAGGCAACATGAGATCATGGACTCTGGCCTTGTTCTCTGAGAGATGCTTCAAAATTTCATTGGTTGGGTGAACTTTGCCATCTTCTAGAACTATTTCCTTCTGTTCACATTAGCTGAGATTAAATGAAGCTACAGAGTATTAAAACAGTAAATTCTTCTTCATAACAGAACTGTATTGAACATATAGTGACAAACAATTTAGCCATGCATTGTACATGCATTTGACTACTAAAGTAAAGCACAATTTGTATTTTATTTATAATCTGTTATGATGAAAGGACTGATTCAAAACACAAATATAGCTACAGAGTCACTGTTCATAAATACTATTTGATTTTTTATGATTTTTTTTCTGTGAAACAAAACTGGTGTCATTTAGAAATGTTATGTGTATATTTTTTAATAATGAGACCCACAGAACAAGCTATTTAGTATCTGGTCAGCCTTAGTTATTATTCATATTCTTCTTAACTCTTGCCAGTAATATTATTTAGCAAATTGTTCATTTATCTCCCCCTCTCTTCTTCAGGTACATACCTGGCTAATTTAACATCCTGCTCCTGAGTAATATGTTCTTTCATGCTCCATTGATTATCTAGTACTATCTCAACATAGAATTCCCCTGCCCCAATTCTTGAAAGCTAAGCTAATGGTAGCACTATAAAATAACTATGTGCTCATTACCTACAATTAAATAAAAATTACAAGATTTCTTTCTATTCATGTGAGAAAGTTTACACTTGTGTAAACACAGATGTACCTAATCTTCCTTCATCAATACTTAGGATATGTTTTTTCTATTTTAAAGAACAAAATAATATAATTACTTTGATTTTATCATCTCATTTTTTTTAGCATAAAAGGACTGTTTTGGCAATATATATTATTTCACTAATCTTAACCACAAAAGAATGTCCTGATCTTTCCATTTAACACAGTTTTAAAATTTTGAATGAAGCAGATTAAAAAGACTATTGGATCAGAGCTTTTAAGTTACCCAGAATAATTCAACATTCCTTAACTTCATGGTTAAGTTTTTATGTCTTTAGAAATAAGTGTTTCCTTCCTGGCCTACCTTTACCAACCTTCAAAAACACTCTTAAAACTGCCAACATGTTTTAGTTTACAGCTTAAATACAATGACTATAGAAAAAGCACAAAGCCAAGTATTATTACTCAGAGAAACTCACATTCCTTACATATAATACTAGTCTAAAGCAGAAGTTTTGACAGAAATTTTAGAGCCTTGTTTATGTAAGCCCTGCCTTTCCAAGCCAAATGCAAAGAGGCTCTTGAAAATCCATGGTCTGGACCAGAGAATCCCTTTGTTTTTGTTCCCTATATCACTTTATATAAGAGTAGGTAACTGGAGTTGTTAGACTTTTTATATAAACTGAAAAACAGTTATGTTGACAACAGTAAATTATTATATATATCTTTAAACCACGTTTTAGATTACAATCTTAAATTATGAGTTCATGTACACAATTCTAGCTACAATTTGACAAAAAAAGGCATTTTCTGCCCATTATTCTCTATTCTGAGCAATTACTATTGTCCAGTTTGAACTTTGCCTACAATTCAGCTTTGAAATATTTAGCTTTTATTTGAGTAGTTACTTGGCCTTTCAGTAATTCCTAGGTTTAATTGAACACCAGGCATACAGGAGATGTGAACTTGTTCCTTTGAATCTCAGTGATAAGAGAGGCATGCATATCCTGCATATAAACAGTCTAAAACTAAGGATTCTTGACAAAACCTCCCTGATTCCTGCTGCTTTTCCACTGCATAGGTCACTGGCTGCATGACAACTTCTTTATTTTGGCTGTACTGCTCATAAATTTTGTTTTCCAAAATTATAGATCTTTGATTAGAAATTGATGAAGCTTGGTGCACGGTACTACTGTATAGTTACTAAACAAATGTCCTAGCTTGTGTCCCATAGGCAAGTCTCTGACTACAGATTGCCTTGCTCATTACTCCATGGTCCTATATCTAGCTCATTTCATAAGCATCTGATGCTTGAAGCACTGAGACTCTGAGATATAGGAATGATAGGAATTTACAATGTTTGCTACATTACATACTGTTATCTTTAACGAAACTGCTCAGTTCACCAGACATTAGGGTTACAAATAAAATAACACCACCAACACCAAAATACACACACACACACACACACACACACAAACACACACAGGTACTTTTTTATTTTAAAAACTAAAATCTGACAAAACAACAATGAAGACAAAATCACAATAACACAAAAACAACAAAAATGATACATGACTTCAAAAAAATGGTAATTTACAATATTTGCTACATTACATATTGTTATCATCAATGAAGTTGCTCAGTCCACCAGACATAAGAATGTAAGATTAATCAAATAATCAAAGATAGTAGCAAGTAAAAAATAAAATTGGAAATGGTGCAAAGCTTTAACATACAAGATGGTAGGAGTTCAACAGTGGTTCTTATACTGCATATTGTTGTTTTCAGATTAGTCATTCTGTTTACCAAATTCAAATGTGTAAAATTGGTCAAGTAAACAGAAAATTTTAAGCACTGACTGTTCCTTTCAGTAAATCACAGACATCAGCAATACACCTTTCCCAGCTATCCTTATATATACATATAAATTTTGTTTTTCATTTAAAAACAACCAAAATAGCAAAAACAAATGCATAAAATAACAGAGCAGAGGGCAATTAAAATAATACAGAATTTCCAAACATGGTGATAGGATATTAACAATGGTTGTTATGTTACATAATGCCATCTTCAAAATGGTTGCACATATAACCAGGAATAGGCACGCAAGATTGTTCAAACAATTACACATTAGCAGTTCCTTTCAATAAATTAATAGATATTAGTAATACAATTATTTTAGCAATCCTGTGTATACATATATATTTTTTTCCCTCTTCCTTCTTTCTTTTTCCTCTCCCCTCCTTCATCCCAGTTGCTCCATCCTATTTGAGCAGTTTCTTTTCCCTTTCACAATATCTATTTTACCTTTCAGATTTTATTTACTCTTTCAGGTTCTTATACTAGGGAGGAAATACGATGTTTACACATGTGAATCTGATTTATTTCACTAATGAGTATGGTCTCTAGTTGCATCCATTTATTTACAAAAGCATCAAGATTATCTTTTTCAATAGCTGAGCAATATTCTACTGTATGAAAATACCACATCTTTTTTTTCTCCATTCCTCGGTTGATGGACATTTGGGGTGTTTCCGATTTAGCTATTACAAATTGTGCTGCTATGAACATGGATGCACATATGTCTCTGTGGTATGATGTTTTCAGTTCTTCTGGAAAAATACCCAGGAGGGGAATAGCTTGGTTCAATGGGCCTTTTAATTCTTATTTTCTGTGGAATCTTCAGACTGATTTCCACAGTGGTTGCACCATTCTACACTTCCACCAACAGTCGAAAATTGTTCCTTTTTCCCCACAGCCCCTCCAGCATTTGTTATTGGTTGATTTCTGGATGATAGCCATTCTTTCTGGGGTAAGAAGTAATCTCAGTGTTGTTTTAATTTGCATTTCTTGAATGACTAATGTTGTTGAACATTTTTTCATGTATTTATTTGCTGTTTGTATTTCTTCATGTGAGAAGCATGTATTCATATCAGATGCCCATTTTTGTATTGGGCCTTTGAATTTTGGGGGCCTGATTTTTAAAAATTCTTTATATGATTTAGACAAGAGTCCTCTGTCAGAGGGACAGTTGACTAAAATATTTCCCAATTTGTGGGTTTTGTTTTCACCCTGCTGGTGATTTCTTTTCTTTTTTTCTTTTTCTTTTTTTTTTTTTTTTTTGGTTTTTCTCCGGTACCGGGAACCGAACTCACGACCTTCCGCCTGCCAGGCAGGCGCTTTTACCGCTGAGCTAAATCGCCAGCCCCTACCCTGCTAGTGATTTCTTTTGATGTGCAAAAATTTTTCAGTAAAAGGAGATCTCAGTTGTTAATTCTTTGAAGTATTTCCTGTGCAGTTTGGCTTTTATTCATAAACTCTCTACCTACCCCTATGTCTTCAAGACTTCCACATACTTTCTCTTCCATTAGATCTAGTGTTTCTGTTTCAATATTTAGATCTTTAAGCCATTTTGACTTTATTTTGGTGCATGGTGATAGGCTTGGGTCAATTTTGGTATTTGGCATGTGGAAAGCCAGTCCCAGCACCATTTGTTAAAGAGGCTATCTTTCGGGGCTGGGGATTTAGCTCAGCGGCAAAAGCGCCTGCCTGGCAAGCACAAGGTCGTGAGTTTGGTTCCCGGTACCGGAGAAAAACCAAAAAAAAAAAAAAAAAAAAAAGAGGCTATCTTTCTTCCAGTGAACATGTTTGGCCCCTTTGTCAGAGATAAGGTGGCTGAGTGTCTTTGTGGTTGTGTTTGCAGCTTGTAGTCTCTTCCATTGATCTTCAGGTCTGCTTTTTTGCCAATACCATGCTGATTTTATCACAGTAGCTTTTTACTATAATTTCAAATCAGGGATTGTGGTACCTCCTGCCTTGCCTTTGTTGCCCCAGATTGCTTTTGCTATTCTGGGTCTCTTCTGGTTCTAGATAAATTTTAGGAATGTTTCTCTAGGTCTGTGAGGTATACCAATGGTATTTTCATTGGAATTGCATTGAATCACACATAGGTATTTTCCATAGAAAATCTGAATGCTGGTGTAGGAAACAAAATTATAAAAATGGGATGAAAACTTTAAACAAATTTGGAATTCTACAGTTCAAAAACGACCTGTTTGCCCCTCTCCTATAAAGAGGGGAAGTATGTCTTCCTTTGCTCCTAAAACTGACCTGGTCTTTTGAGTTCTAGGACCTTCCCCATTGGGACAATCTAGCAAGAGAGCCTGCCTTTTCTTTAGTGTTAAAATTTCCTCAGCAGTTGTGGATAGAGCTGTCTACTGTGACCTTAAGATCAGCTTTCCACACTAACGTTGTGCTAGGCAGTCAGAGCTGGTCAGCTCTTTCAAACAATTTGGGTAGAACTCTTTATCTCAAAATAACCTCCCAATCTTACCTTTGTTCTCTGCATAAAGCAGAAGACATTTGTCTGTGTATATGTGACCTGGATTACAGTCCTATTCATCATGAAGTTCTTTTTATCAGAGATTCATGTGTATATTTTTGGCTTAGCTTTGACAAAGTGATGTTGGTTGATTGCTGGGATTAAGGTTTTAAGAAACTTTGGAGCTCTGATTCGTCATTCATTCAGAAGTTTGCCATCATGTAAGGAATTTAAACTACATAGATAGAGAAATATCCCAGAGGAGGGCATAGGATGAAAAATTAAAAAGGGAACAAGAGAAATGCAGCCAATCCCCAGTTGTTCCGGCCTTACCAGCTGAGTGCCAGATGTGTGGGTGAGGCCATCTCAGACGCTTTAGCCCCAGGCAAACTGCTCCAGCTGACATCCCAAGGTAGACACTGGTCTTTTATGGTGACAGTACAATTGTCCACCATTTTGTTGTCTTAAGCCATTATTGGGGTAGTTTGTTATGTAGTACTAGGTAACAGAAGTGCCATGGAAACCACATCTGCACAATAATGACAGGAGTTTTCAAGGCATAGAGCTCATGGGTATGGTCCTCATCTCTTTCTTTTTCTCCTCTTTAAAAAATAATATCTACAGATGCAATGAACATCTTATGACTGTAAGGTGACAAGCAAGACAATACCTTATATGTTAAGGACAGCAGGGAAGGAAGGTGGCCAGGTTGTTGATGGCATCCTTGAACTATGCTTGCTCTCATCTGCTTGTTCCCAGAATTCTCATACTTGAATAAATACTTATACATTTGTACATTAAACTTATCTGTTGGGGTTGCTCCCTCTTCCAGGTGAATGCAAGCTAAACTGATGTAACTTTTAATTATTTGCTGAATTTAAGGATATTTTTAAAAACATGATATTACTGTATAGGGAAAAATTAGGCAGATATTTAAAACACATATCATTGTATAGAGCAAAGCTAGGTTTCAAAAACAATGTACTTCTAATACATAAATGTTCCTCTATCTTTACAACTCCCTGAAGTCTATCACAAATAAATAAATAATTGGAATGTAATATATCAAATGCTACTTATAACTTCTATGCTTAGTGGCCCTTTCACTTAATCCCATAATCAACTGCACTGAGCCTTGTTTTCTTCAGTCAAAATAAGGTTCAGCAGTAAATGTAATTTGCAGAGTTGTGGGGAAGTAGAGAGGATGTACATAAGATGCTTAGACTTGTGTTTGCACTAACTAAATCCTTTTTCTTGTTTGTTTGTTTTTTTTTTTTTTTTGGTTTTTCTCTGGTACCAGGAACCGAACTCACGACCTTGCGCCTGCCAGGCAGGCGCTTTGCCACTGAGCTAAATCCCAGCCCCTGCACTAACTAAATCCTTGATAAATGCTAACTATAATTACTTCTGTGAACATCAAATCTCTGATTCTCATTTTCTTTTCTATAGTTTTTAATCCTTCAGTTTACTATGATATGAACAGCTACTTTGATATTCAGAAAATGAAAAAAGCAAGAAGAGTCCAATATAAAAACATTTGCATGAGCTCCATAACAGCATTGAGCTCCATAACAAAAGTGCTCTGGAGCAGTTTGATTTTCACAATTTTTAAATAGCTTAGAAAAAGTATCTATTAAACTAATTTTATCCTTTACCTGAGTTACCATTATCATTGTTCTTTTTGTTTTTGGCTTTTTGAGACAGGGTCTCACTATGTAGTTCAGACTGACTTTGAAGTCACTCTGTAGCCCAGTCTGCCCTTAATCTTTTGGTGATTCTCCTGGCACAGCTTCCCAAGAACCAAGATTATCGACATGTACCACCACACCCCAGAGTCATTATCATTAAAAAATTTTAATTAGGATAATATAGCAAAAATGTATCTCTATAATAAAATGAATCTTTACATAATGTTCATCTACATGTTCCTGAATAAGTCTGTGGGCTTCAGAACTGTCATAATGCCCCACCTAGTAAACGTTGCAGTATTTACAAAACATCAAGCTAAAGTTGCCTAAGCTTTTCTGAGCATATGGAAAAGAGGTGGGAGCTGACACTTTTTGTTGTTTATCATCACTGCCTTTATTTGGGCTGATATTTCTGGAACTTTAATATTACTCAAAATAAAATGGAGAAAACAGCACAAGCAATTTGATTATTTCTGACTAGTGATTGATCACTGGTATTGATGGAAACCTGGCAATTTTAACATAGCAGCACAGTCTAACAGTGTTGCTTTCTTGCATTTTAAGTCGTTTCCTAAATAGAAGGTGGGTGTTCCAGTTTGAGGTCTGCTACTATCTGGCTGCCTATTATCATCATGCTGCCTTGGTTTCTGAAGTGCAAATGGGTTATAAGACTGATCTTTTCTTTCTTTCTTTCTTTCTTTCTTTCTTTCTTTCTTTCTTTCTTTCTTTCTTTCTTTCTCAGAGTATTTTTTGGTTTCAAAATTTATTCAGGTAGAGTATAACAATGTAAATAGCATGCTCAGGAAAAAATACAACTAAGAAAAAATGCAAAGATATATTGAAATGAGAAAAATAAGAGTGAGCAGTAAGTTGCCTGCCAAAAGATATTGTGTGCTTGCTGAAAATGGGCCTGGACATGGCTTTTGACTGTGTTCCCTAGCAGCCAAGAAAAAAGATAAGAAAATGGGTTACACATTCAGAGGGTCAATAAAATAAACCTCACAATCTCAGTAGGCATAAAACCAAAACAAAGATATTGTTCCAGAGAATCTGTGTTCTGATTAACTTTCCACAGTGAATATGTTAATATGTTTGCTAGGGAAATTTCTTAGAGAAAGGTTCAAAATAGACCAACGAGAGAATACCAACACATAAAATTTCGCATAATTACTGTAGATGGGACCAGACCACTATATATGTAAGTACAAGCTTTCTGATGATTTGACTTAATCCAGAGACTCATAGAGAGACTTGGAAGAGTTACGCAGGTTTTAGGCAGCCCTTCATTACATTTCCTTCTAATGAATTTATGTGAGCAACTGGATCGTAGTCATAATGGGTTACAAGTTAGATTTTCAGTTAATTTCAATGGCACAGACAAAAAGTCTTGACCAATTCTTGTGGAAGTGCCAGAAGAGAAAACCACCATAACTCTTTATGCAGATGGGCTGAGGAGTCATCTGTGGACAGAAGCAGGAGTTAGGTTTTTCAACAGAATCAAACCAAAACAAACACTAAAATAACAAATGTAAAACAATAAATGGGAGACAGACATCTAGATAAATGAGTCTAAATAAATAAAAATAAAATATAATTTTTACATAAGAGAATTTACCCCAAAGATAGAATATTAATTTTAAAATCTGGAAAAACAAGTTAAAAAACTAAACTTGAAAATATGTGCAAGAAAAAAAACTAGGTCTAAAAAGTAGAAAAGTAATGAATGAGGTTAAGACTGAGAGTAGTTTTTTAGAATATTCAAATAAAGTTAAATTATTGTTATCAAAGTATAAGTGTTCATGCTAAAATAAAAAGAAGGTAGGGAACATAAAATATACAAATAAAATAATGAAATTAGAATAAATATTAAGGGTAAATATCCTCCAAATTCCCAGTAAATTTTAAGTCAATATCGAGGTGATGGACAACAGAAATCCATTTTTAGAAAAGGCAGAGAACAGAATGGCATTACAGTTGGCAATGGAGCCCTTAGTGAGTCCTTAGTGAGGAAGGTTTCCTGGTGGGGCCTGAGGAACTGTCTTCAGTACAGGGCAAAGCCATGCAGATTCCTCAGCCTATTTACAGAAAAGGACTGTGGCTGACTTTCTGGGATGCTGGAGTTTCCTTCTGGAGGCGGTTTCTAGATTCCTTCTGTACTAACCAAAAAAATTGAACAAAACAAGCACAAACGGTGTCAAAGTTTCATATTTATTTGAAGTATGAAAAACTAAAGATGTAGGTGAAATTAAAAGTGAAGGTTAAGAGAGAGACTAGCTTTGCAGAGTGAGTTTGGGGAAAGTAAAAATAAAAAATATAAAAATAAAAGAAATAGGGGAAATAAAAGTACACCCTAGAGAATATAGGGAGGGCTAAGGTGGGGTGGCACTTTAGCAAACTCTTCATGGCATTTTGTCTCCTTTTTATTTATTCCACACATGGAAGGTTCTTCCCAGAAGTCCGTGTTTTGGGCTTTAGAAACTGTTCTGTGCTTGTATCCTGGATTTTGTAATTAACACATCACATTTATCCACCCCCCCAGCAGTTTTGCTGCATCCTATCTTCCCATCTCAGAGCTCTCTTGTTACCATTTTTCACCACTATAAACAAAACTGTGATGAGCCCTATGTATGTATATCTTTCCACATGTTTTTTAGAATAAAATTCTTGAAATTTTAGTTGGCTAGAGTATACACATAGTTTTGAAAGCTCTTTGGTGATATGTAATGTCTACTTGTCCTTGCAATACTGTATATTTAAACAACAGTGCATGAAAATATCCATTTCACTTCTCACTCATCTAACCTGGATGTTTTCTTAAAATTTATTTTAAGAATAAAAGAAAGAAAGCATATTAACAAACAGACTTCCATTTACAAAACAGCATAAGAACAATACATGCAATATAGAGTTACAGACAAAGTGGTAGAACATTAACAATGGTTGTTGTATTGTGTATTGATATCTTCGAAGTGGTTTCTCAGGAAAACAAATAGAGACATGCAAGACTGATCAAATAAGTGTTAACTGTTCCTTTCAGTAAAACGATAGAAGTCAGTAGTACAACTATGTTAGCTATCCTGTGTATACATACATACATAATTTCCCCTTCTTTCTTTTCTCTGTTCCCTCATCCCTGTTGCCCTTTACTTTTGAGCATTTTCCTTTCGTTTCACAACGTCTGTTATACCTCCTAATTTTTATTCACTCTTTCAGGTTCTTACACTAGTGAGACAATACTTTGCTTACACATGAAGGTCTGGTTTATTTCACTTGTAAGTATGGTCTCCAGTTGTGACCATTTACCTGTAAAAGCCTCGAGTTTATCTTTCTTGATAGCTGAGTAATATTCCATTATATAAAAGTACCACAATTTTCTTATCCAATCTTCGGTGGATGGACATTTGGGTTACTTCCACAATTTAGCAATTACAAATTGTGCTGCTATAAAAATGGGTGCACATACATCGCTGTGATATGATATTTTTAGATCTTCTGGGAAAATACCTAAAAGAGGGATAGCTGGGTTGAATGAGACCGTTAGACCTAGTTTGCTGAGGAATTTACAAACTGATTTCCACAGTGGTTTCACCAGTCTGCATTCCCACCAGCAGTGGAGAAGGGTTCCTATTTCTCCACAGCCTCGCCAGCATTTGTTATTGGTTGATTTCTTAATGCTAGCCATTCTTA
>NW_004955428.1:25448320-25459972 GCF_000276665.1 Chinchilla lanigera | reverse complement strand
CCACAGCCTCGCCAGCATTTGTTATTGGTTGATTTCTTAATGCTAGCCATTCTTACTGGGGTAAGGTGGAATCTCAGTGTTGTTTTAATTTGCATCTCTCAAATGACTAATTATGTTTAACATTTTCCCATGTATTTATTTGTCATTTGTATTTCTTTATCTAGGAAATGTGTGTTCATCTCAGTGCCCATTTTTCAATTGGGTCTTTGAATTGGGGGGGAGCTGATGGTTTTTAATTCTTTATATGTTCTAGAAAAAGACCTTTGTCCAAGGGACAGTAGGCTAAAATTTATTCCCAGTTTGTGGGTTTTCTTTTTACTCTGCTGGCGATTTCTTTAGATGTACAGCAACTTCTCAGTAGGATGAGATCCTAGTTGTCTAACCTGGATCTTAACATACCGTTTTCTTTGTTACTGACATTTAGAAAATATCTTGTCTTAAACTATATTTCTTTTGCTGGTGAGATTGAACCAATTCTCATTAAAGGGATGTTTATTTATTCAGAGGTCTTCCTTTCCTCTTTCCTCTGTCTGCTAATCTTGATATAAACAGTCTAGAATGCTTTAATTCTTACAAGGCAGATAAGCTAATGGTGGTGTGGTCATTAATCAGGATGTGTTTATTCAGCTGTCTTCTGTTCAGCAGGTCTTTCAAAATTTCATGCTCACTAGCTTTCAAACCTGGCTTGATTCCTAAGAAAATGGAAATAATGATCAATTTAATGATCACAGTTGTTTAAACTGCCAACAGTACTTAGTGACATAAAACATGCTAAGATGACTTTCTGAACTTTCAGTTAATTAAAATTTAGAAATGAATCAATAAATGAAACCCAAACCACTGCATAACACAAGCAAAAATATTTGTCTTTTATCAATGGCTATTTATGATAATAGAATGGTATTATCAATTTTTTAATTTATTGTGCCACCAGATTTTAAAAATGACAGCAAAAAGATATAAAATTAATATGACATTTAAATTGTATGTGATACCTATGTGATTCAAGTTTTTTTTTTCATACGTTATGAGCTATATATCTATATTTTTGCCTAATGTATACCAAATCTTCTTTGGTTGGCTTTTGCAATGTTTTCCTATAAAATTAAATTTCAGATTGCAGCATGAATTATAGAAAATATTTACAGTTTCATAGAGAAAATAAAAAAGTTACACAATAGTTAGCCAAAAGTCTTAAATGTCTTACACTTTAGTGGCAATTATTTAAAATGAACAAAACTATTTAAAAGCTGTAGAAAACCCAAGATTGATAGTTCATTAAATAGTATTTTAGGATTTTGTGGTTGCTTTTTTTATTTTAAAGAGAATAGTAGAAAGAAAAAGAACAACAGAAAAATATAAACAAAGCAAAGCAAGGACATTAAAAATGATACAGGGTTTCAAACCAAATGATAGGGATCAACAGTGGTTGTTATATTACATATTGTTTTCTTCAATTAAGTTGCTGAGATTATCAGATGTAAGAATGGAAGATTGATCAAACCATTAAAGAGAATAAGAAAATAATAATTTAAAGAAACATTACAGACAATACAGAGTTTCACTAGAGAAGATGGTTGCTATATTGCATATTGTTATCTTCCCATAAATTGCTCAGATTACCAGAAATAAGCATGCAAAATTAGTCAAAATATATAAAAAAAATTAAGCATTAACTGTTCCTTTCAATAAACCACCAGACATCAGCAGTACAGTTATCCCAGCTGTCCTTCTATGTATACTGAGCTGAACATTTGAGTTACTTTTAATTCAGTTAAATAAAATCTTTCAGTAATAACGAGACGTTAAAAATGTAATTGTAAAACTTTTGCGTTAGCAGAATGGTTGAATGGCTAAGCAAAAAGCAGCTCTAAGCTTCGAATGCCTGAGAACTTCATGAAATGGTTAATGTGGTAGTCAATTTTAAAAAAACCATGACAAGGTTTTCAGAGGGTAGTCTTGATGAGAAAACCCAAATGCAGAAGCATAAGCAGGAATTGGGCTTTGGGAGGCGTAAGTTTGGGTTTTAATGTTCAGGGCAGCCCAGCAGCCTGGAGAGGAAGCAGCAGCCTCAGTTCCACCAGAAACCGGGTTAGCGATGGTAGTAACTGGAGGCTCCTCCCAGAGGGCAACTTAGTCTTCTCTGGAGACTGACTTGAAACCTGTTGCAGAGGAAGATGTTGAGAATTAGTTGTCTATCTGGTCATACATATTAATTGTGCTTTTAAAATGCTTTGACATCTTGAGACATTCCTGATTCTGGAAAAAATGGTCCTTCAGAGGTATAAAATTCATGCAATAGTAAACATCTAGCCTATGAGCACACATTTATTTATATGCAATCTTGAGTGCACACCCAGAGCCACCTCCTGTAACTCACACACTGTCCCAATATCTCTGCTGTAAATCACCTCAGAGGGGCCAGGGATATACCTCAGTGGCACAGGTGCCTGTCTGACAAGTGCAAGGTCCTCTGTTTGATTCCCAGTACCAAAAAGAAAAAAATTCATCTCAGAGCCACGTCTCAAAAAATAGGCGCCACCCTGATAGCTGAGAGCCTGCCAATAGTGTTTAAACTACCCAGTCCTAACTGTGCTCAGCCTGCCAGCTTTGCAAGAAGGGAAGGGAAAGGCAAGGCTGGCAGGCTGAGCTTTCTTGCAAAAGCCACACAAAAGGGCTCTATTCTGGCATTCTCCTCTGGCCTCCTGACTGGTCCCACTGTGTTTTCCCTATCCCTGGAACCATGAGGAATAAACTCTCCTCTCAAGGCTCCATTTCCATCATCTTACTGAACATTATTATAACAAATCCTAGTCATGTATTAAAACATCTTGGCACAGGTAAAGCAGCATATACCATTAAAAACAAATACTACAACAACAACATAATAATAACAAAAATCCTTTAAGGATTCCTAAGCATAAAACATAGCATACATGAATGTAAAGCAAGAATCTCATTATTATGTGTCTTCAACTACTCAAACCAATAGTTAAGAGAAAGTGATATTGGATTGGTAGTGGCCCTAAGAGTCAGGCGACAGGAAATTTGAATCTCCTATGGGGGAAAGAACTTACCTTTTTCCAGACAATTTTCATAGTTCTGACAAGTATTATACCAAAATAAAAGTCATTAAAATATGAAGTAATAAGTCATAAGCAAGGTGAGGGGCAATAAAACCTCATGAACTGTACCTGCAAAGCTTACAGATGTTGTAATAATCAGGATAAATGTGCTACTTTGAAATCTTTCAGGGAAGAGGGATTCAAAAACATAGACAAAGGCCTAGATGTTATCCATAAAAAACTGAACAGTGGTTCTAAAAGTTAAAGTATAAAATTTAATTTAAAAGCCTGATTGATGAATCAAATAGCATGTTGCACAGTTGAAGACAGTTATCAAATTGAAGATGGATGCAAAGAAGTTTCCCAGGAAGTGAGCAGAAGAGAAAGGAAACAAAAATATCAAAGCAAGGACAGAGGGCAGAGTTCATATATAGCTAATGATAGTTCCAGGAAAATAAAATAGAAGAAATCTGAAAGGTAAATGCTTGAAGACCTAACCACCATTCCAGATTTTATGAAAGGGCAAATACAGAAGTCAGGAAACTCAATAAATCCCAAGGAGATACATGGAAACAAATATATACTTAAACATCGTAGAAGTAAGACATGAAAGAAAAAACAAATATTGAAAGCATGAAAGAGTAAACAGATTAATCTCAAAGGAAAGGCAATTAGATTAATAATTGATTTCTAAGAGCAACTGAACCAGAATAATTGAACAACTGAAGCCCAAAACCAGTAGGATAACATATTCCAAGTACTGACAGGAAATCATTGTTAGTAAAGTTTCAAGTTAAGCAGAACCTTCTTTCAAATATGGGATATGAATAAGCATTTTACATTAGAGAAAACATACATGTTACTGGTTGTTAGTATGCAGTCTTGTTTATTTTAGAATCTAAATCCTGAATGACTTTAAAATCTTCTTTATCCAGTGTCCAGGGGTGTGGAACTGAAGGTACTTATTGTGGGAGTACAGAAAACTCTCCACCACCCAATTGGCTTTTAAGCAGCCCATCCTCTGGTGTGAGAGTGGCGAAGTCAATAGGTAGTTCCTCATGCAGCTGTCCATAATTACCTAGCTGATGTTTATTTGTTAGTTGAAACAGCTCTTTCATTTTCATAAGACAGATCATTCTTCCCTTCTATTCCTTGCTGCTATTAATCTATGGTAGGCATTCAAATGCAGGATATCTAAGGAAAGACGTTTGTGATTCCGTGAAGGGTCCTAAAGCATCCTTTTCTTTTATAGTTCCCAGGCTTGGGAAAAGCAGCTGAGGCCAATTCACTTGCTACCCTTCATTTCTCTATGGAAGGTGTTGTCTTTTCCTCTTGATTCATATCTTAGTAGCTTTCGTTGGAAGTACTAGCAAGGCAAATTAAGTTTTAACCAACACCCATGGTGACAGTGGGAGTCATGACATATATATTCCTGCCTCACATGAAGTAGGCATATGGACTAACTGCATTACAGTTACATCTCCTTACTATCTCTCTTGCCCCTCTCTTCTCTCATCAGGAACTTTAAGTTTAGGGTACTGTAGGATCACTGGCTCAGTATCTTAGAAAATTTTATGCAAGGGATGATCAGCACTTGCAACTTAGTGGAAGGCATAGTGATTCTGGTGTGTTCAGTGATACAGAATGGGAGAAAATATATCAGGAGAAAATATGTCAAATACTCCTTCTTACTTATGGGAGGAGTATAAGACGCTGCCTCACAAAAACTCATTCCCTTCGACAATGACTTTTAACTACCCTTTTGTGTGTGATGCCGAAGTTTGAACCCAAGGCATTCACACTGAGCCCATTTAATTAATTAATTAATTAATTAATTTTTTATTTTGAGACAGGGTCTCACTAAGTTGCTAAGTTGTTCAGGCTGGGCTCTAATTTGTTTTTTTTTTTTTTTTTTGGTTTTTCTCCGGTACCGGGAACCGAACTCACGACCTTGCGCTTGCCAGGCAGGCGCTTTTGCCGCTGAGCTAAATCCCCAGCCCCTGGGCTCTAATTTGTGATCTAGCTGCTGCTCCTGGAGTTCAGGGACTACCAACCTGCAGCACCATTCATAGCCCACCCCTCACTTGATGTAGTTGAGAGGAAGGGGAAAGTGGAAGGTTGGGACTGCAGATGGTTCCACCTATGCTGAAATAGCACCTTTCAGTAAGCCTCTCGAAAATGGTTGAGCCTGTAGTTGGTAGGTGTCTGATTGTAGAATTTGACATTGTTTGACATTAGACTGCAGATTCTGGGCATTCAGTCTAGGACAATGTGAAATTTTCCACTGATACTCCACAATATCATGCTGTAGTGAGGTAATTTATCATCAAAGACAAACATTTCCTTTCCATAAATGTTAGCATATAACTAATACTATTAAATTCTCTGAGCTATATTTAAAAATTTTTGCAATGGAAAAATCCAAATTTTAAAATGTAGAAGACTGATGGTTGGTGGTTCCATTAAAGTATATAAAATGTTAGAAGTAAAGCATGAAAGTTAAGCAGGTACATTTAAACATGGGTAAGAGCACATTCTGGTTTGCAGAAGTATTCTGAATGAACTTGAGAACTTCTGTGGTGTTGATTTCCTTTACAAATTCAACTGCATACTTCTGAGATGTATCAGAAGTCTTATCCTAAGATACATTAGACTTGGGAGGAAAGTTTATTTTTTCTCATTTTATTGTCTCTTTAACTGGATTGATACAATAATAACATAAAACGGGTGACTATGCAGAGTAGCGTCTTTCCATATTAGTATAAGAAAATGGCAAGTTATTACCATATAAAATATTGAACCCAAAGAATAATTAAATGAAAACTTACTGCAAGTCTTTCCTTTGTCATCTGATGGCCAAAGTTAAGTAAATTTTTTTTATATTTAATGTTTATTTATTCATGAATTCTTATCAACTTCACTTGGATAGTTAATATCAGGTTTTTTTCCTTCAAGACTGACAAACTGATGAACTACTCAAATCCCTGCCGTCTTTCAAAATCATTATAGTTCTTTAGACAATAAGGTGTTTAAGAAATCCTAGTTTAAAACAATGACAATAGTTTTATTCATTGACAAGCTTCTCAATAGCTAAAAAGCCAAGAATAGTTATAAGGGAGTAAAGATTTTTTATACAACACTCTGCATAAAGTATATCTATGAAAGAATTTAGCAAATGTATAGTTGATGTAATTAGGAGGAACAATGGTGCTTGAAAATAAAGCTCAGGTTTATGAATGACTATAGTTTGATGCACTGCATTAATAAGCTCTCTGGGGAGAGTGTATCACAAACATGTGTATCATAAGAATGGCTGGCAGCTGGATTAGTGACAATTGATCTGCCTTGTCAATTGACACATAATGCCTGACAACCACAACTTAAAGGAACAGAGGTTCATTTTTGTTCACAGTTTGTAGAGGTTTCAGTCCATTATTGACTAGCTGCAAGGTAGAGTAGCATAGCAGCAGGTATGGCAAAGGAGAAACAGCTCAAAGTGTGGAAGCAGAAAGTAGAGAGAGATCAAGGGAGGAGAGAGGGACATGGATCTTCGCAGGCCATGTCCCCAGTGACCCACTTCCTCCAACCAGGCTTCACCTTCCAACATCACACCAGCTATAAACTTAGTGGACTAATCCATTGATGAGTATCACATCCCAATTATCCAGTCACCTCCTGAAAGCCCCACCTATGAGGGCATGAGGATTTTCTGGGGACATCTATATAGAAACCATAGCAGTCTCTGAAGTTTCCAAGTGAAGTTGAATCAAGGGCAGTTTTTTAAATTTGCAAGGAATATTTTTCAAAGCTTTTTTTAATGGAAGAGATATATCCTCAAGACACATTGTCAGAACTTTTTGAAAATGCCTATTACTTTATATTTTATTCAGAGTCAAACATACATCATGTTAATCTTTTCAGGTTATTTTGACCTTTTACTTCTCTACTGGATATTTTAGCTAGATACAGTAATTGATTTGTGAGAGCTTAAATTTTACCAATTATTGGGTAAAAATAATACAAGTTTTCATCCTTGTTGTGAAGTATGAATTGTAGCCACATAAGCGTTAGATTGTCAGTAGTGATCTTGGTCCACTCATTTACTAATTTTGTTTTGCTTCCAAAGTAGCTAACTGACCAAAACGCATAAGAAATAATAGATCCTCTAGCTAAGCCTGGTGGTGGATACCTGTAATCCCAGAACCCTGTGAGACTGAGGCAGGAGGATTGCAAGTTCAAGCCCAATTTAGGAATTTAGTGGCTTAGCAAGATTCTGTCTCAAAATAAATAGACAAATAAAATCTTATGACCTTTTCCCAAACCTATTTAAAAATCATAAAAATCCTGTGGGTAATAGAAAATAACAAACTTGGGGCTGGGGATTTAGATCAGCGGCAAAAGCGCCTGCCTGGCAAGGTCGTGAGTTCGGTTCCCGGTACCAGAGAAACCCCCCCCCCAAAAAAAAAGAAAATAACAAACTTCAGATAAAGTTCCCTTGTCATATTCTTTAGGTTTGAAGATATAAAATAATTCTTTACTGACAAGCACTATTGTTAACTGATTTTCCATCTTTTTAAAGAAAACTTTTATAGCAGCATATGATTAGATTCAATATTTTAAGGCAAATTGCTCTTACAACATTTCACTTTTAGAAACCAATTTTACCCTTTTAACATTTTCTACACCTTGAAGAACCTAAAATACTACACATTGTTACTTGTGAACACACTTTTTGATCCTACTGTTCAACATGTTTCATGACCTAAGCAGACATTTTTTGGTCCACTAGTGTTACTTTCCTGTGTCACATGGAATAACATATGAGCTAGTGTAAGTGTCATAGCTTTTCTTATTCTTTTTCCTAAAATTAATGGGGCTTTCTGCAGTATATTTGACACTATGTCTAAAGATCAGAGAAATAGCCATGACCTTGAAACACCATGATGTTACCGAAAACAAAGATGCTTTCACAAATAGCTGAGAAAGTATGAAAAAGAACACAGAGACTGGTCTGTGAAAGGGTTTCTAGGGGTTCAGTATGGAAATTTTAACATAAAATGGACAAGAAAAATGATTACATTCAATTTGAAGAAATGTGTTGCAAGAGACATGATTTCATTATGAAACTAAAAAAGACTCAAATTAAAAAGTACTTGAAATGCTTATGTAGTTATCTGATATTTATGTCAAACTGCAATATATTGATCAATCTAAATTCTTTGGGACATTTATTTAGTTTTGAAGGAGACAGATTGTGCATTTAGGTTTCCCTAGCAACATAGCTAGCTTCTTTTCCTAACATATTCTTATGGTTATCTTCTTAAGCTAATGCATAAAAATAAAGCAAATCATAATTAGAGATGGCCCTATCTCCTTGGCTATAGGGTTGGAAAAGATTTTAGGACATGCTTATAGCTTCCATAAAAACTAAGTCATGAGAGAAAATTTTAGTTATATTTAGAATATTTGAGTGGATCTCATTCTCACAAGCTTCTGACTATGACAGAAATTTGTTTTTCCTACTGATTTCAACTGACATTAGGGAAAAGAAACTGATTACAATGGTGTACATTTAAATTATAATATAATTAGAATCACTTCTGAAAAGGAACTTTGGACTGGGAAACTGAGAGCTTATTTTGCCAGTGGAAGCCACTTGTGATAGTCGAGATTTTACATGTTCTCCAAATCTCCCATGTGAAGGCTTGCTGCTCAGCTGGTGGGAGACACTGCAAAAGTTTGGAAGCAGGATCTATGTGAAGGAAATTGGGCTTCTGGGCCCTAGAAAAGGAGATTGAGACACTGGTTCTGTTCTTTTTCTCTCTTGGTTTCCTAACCACCTCAAAGTGAGCAGCACTGCTCCACCATGTGTTCCCTACCATGGTGTTCTGATTTACCAAGGACCCAAAACTATGGAGCCAAGAAGTGGTGAATGGAAATCTCTAAAATCTCAAGCCAAAGTAAACTTTTCCTCATTTTTAAATTGTTTACTGAGGGATTTTGTCATTGCATTGTAAACTTGACTCTTACATTATCATAGCAGTTAGAGTTCAGCAGCTGTCCAGGCTGAACCTCATCTGTGTTCCCATCAGATCATATGCTTGTTGATGGCATAGCCATTTAGTTTGTTCATGTACATATTCTCATGACAAAATCACCTAATGACACATTTTGTATGACTATATTTGTATTACTAGCAAAAATAACATTCCATTATTATTTACAGTTACATACTTATCACTTCATATTTTTATAAACAAATAGGTACAGCTACTTTTTTGCTGGGAGTCCCTCTTCTCTGGAGCCTAAATGTACAAGCTATTGAGTGAGGCATCGTTAAACTCATCATTTGACTGATTTAAGGCTAGCTTTTGTCTGCTGGATTGTTAACCATCTACAGCCAAAGGACAAGGTGAGATTCAGGTGAGACTCATGAGGGATGTGTCAAGCTTTTGAGTATCTATTTTTAAACAGTATAACTTGTGAAAAATCAATTTTGTCTTTTGTGGTCTTGCTTCAACTTAGTCCAAAGTTTTCTCTTTATAAAAAACTAAGCCCCTATACAAATGTCTGATTTAAGAACACAACTTTCCTATAAAATTCTCATTTTTCTCATCTTAAAAAATTGAAAAATCCAAAACAAGAAAAAATACCCCTGATTATCAGGTTATCCCTTAGTTATTGTGGGCTGATCAGGTCTGCAATCTCCCAAACAAATGTACATTAAGGCTAAATAAAAAGACACAAATGAAATGATTTCAGGGCTCCAAGAGGATCAAAGCCCTGTCCTAGAATTTGAGATTCTCCTAGGGGTAAGACCAAGACCTTCTCTGCGTGGCCCATGTTTATTTGATTATCAGAAAAAGGGAGGGGAGTACTCAAGGATAGAATTACTCAAGGACTTCTCTAAGTAAGGTATTAAATTAATCCACCCAGGAGTGAAAGGCCTGAGGCTATAGTCTTTAGTTGAGATCAGATCCAAGTGTCCTTGGCTGTGATCTTGTTTTATCCTTTGAGGTTTTCTGGTTTCATCTGCCACTGTAGGTTTTAGTGATTCACAGAGGTTCACTTACTATGAGTCTGCCATTTCCAGACAAGGAGGCTAGGCCTTGGAGAAATTTACAAATGAACATGAAAAGCCAATTGATTAATTTAAGTTCTGCTCATGTCTGCTTCATAGTGGTCTCCATCACCTGACCTATCTAATATACTTTTGTTTTTGCTTTTACCCTGTAGTGTATACAAACTGGCAAGACAAAACCTCTAGCTCTCTTTTTTCCCTCCCACTATATTATCAGTAATGTTTGTCTGACCTAGAGAAAGGGAAAAAAATAAATGTAATAAAGTTATTGATGTTTTTATGAAATGGGCATTCTTTCTCTTCTCACACACAATTATAAGAAATCCATTCAGTGATCCGGGTTTAATTTCTGACTACAAGATTTCACAGATAGCACATGCTGTGAATGTGGGATGAGAACAGGGTGAACGCTTTTGGCATGGTAAATTTGACCCCATTGTTCATTATTTATAGGAATGCGTGGCTCAGAACTAGGTGGTAGGGATGGAATAAGTAGCCCTTGTGGTGCTTTTGGTTCTTGCTCTTTCTTCCAGGAAAGGGAAGAAGGATTCCCAAACTTAGGCTTTCAGTGGGCAAAGAATCATAGAACTATCTTTGTTCTGCCCTCTGTACTGGAGGTGAAAAAATTCCTAATGGTGAGCTTTGGGAAGGCCCCAAATTGTAGAAATGAGTTCATGTTCATCACTATGTTCTAAGTAGGGGGATAAAATACTAATTACAGTAGTCTCCAAAGCTGAAGCTGATATTGGATGTTCCAGCTGCTAACTGAGGGGTCCTTATGGGATATGGATCTCACTCTGGTGACTTTCCTGACTCTTCACTCCCCTCTACTGTGACTTCATGTCTTTTACAGTTTAGAGGTGGGGCTCAGAGCTCGTCACTAGGGGATGACAGTAACCCTACACACCCACCCCTTTATGCTAGGTAACCCCAGAGGGGAGGAATGCACATGCTGGTAACTCTGCTGGACAAAGGCATCGATGTGTCTAGTTCTGTGGCAGGAAGGGCTCAGAGATGGACAAATGTGCCAGGAAAGTCAAATGTGGAGCCAGGGTTATATGTGAGAAACAGAAAGAAGCAGCTCATGCACAGTGTGGATGTTGGGAAGTACAGATCACTGGCCAAGAGAAAAATAGGAAAAACCCTCTTCACAATCTTCCTGCCTGGTCCCCGCTGCCCTGCAACTAAGGTTCTAACTGAGGGAGGGCATGACAGGTTTAAGTTAATCTCTGAAATACTAAGTTAATTGTTTTGTTGCTTTGAGCAAAATGTGAAGTGAAAAGGTTCAATAAGTACACTATGGTTTTGTTGCACTTAAGTCCAAATGTATGACAAAAGTTAATGGAGGACTTTAAATTCATGTGATTCCCCACCTAGTAGGTGTGGCAGGGATATATTAATCAGGAAACACTAAACATAAAGAAGTGTTAGAGGCACCTTCTTTAGGGACAGAATGAGTCTCCATGACTGATGAGTTATTTTTGCCAGTAGTGATGAAGTGAAAAA
>NW_004955428.1:25345979-25448220 GCF_000276665.1 Chinchilla lanigera | reverse complement strand
AGTGTGGAACAGCAATATTGACTTTGTTTAGAGCTGTTCTAGGGAATTTAATCTAGGTTTTTGTCAGTCCTTGGTGGACATATATGATGGAGACCATTATGAAACAACCCTGAGAAGGATTTAAGCTAACCAATGGACTTTTCACGTGAGTCTGTCCAAGGCCTAGGCTCCTTGTCTGGAAATGGATGGTGGACTCATAGTAAATGAACCTCTGTGAGTCATTAATCGCTACTAAAACCTGTAATGGCACATGAAGCCAGAAAGCCTCAAAGGATAAGACAAGATCACAGCCAAGGACACCTGGATCTGATCTCAACTAGATAAAGATAATAGCCTCAGGCATCTCACTCAGGTGAATTAATTTAATCCTTATTAAGGATTAATTTAATGCCTTACTTGGAGAAGTCCTGAAGTAATTCTGTCCTTCTTGAATACTCTCCTCCTGTCTTTTGATAACCAAATAAATATGGGCCACCCAAAGAAGGTCTTGGTCTTAGTCCCAAGAACCCAGATTCTGTGAGAGGGTTTTGATCCTCCTGGAGCCCTGAAATCATTCCATTTGCATCTTTTTATTTAGCCTTCTCCATAAACTCATTTGGGAGATTGCAGACCTGATCAGCCCACAATAACTAAGGGATATTATTAACCTGATATATTGATATATATTTGCAGACACGAAATGAAATCAAACTTTCTTTGCTTTTGTTTCTTATCCTGTGAAGAAATGTAAGAATAGTGATCTCTTTAATATGGTGCCCTGGCATGGTGATTAAAGGAGTTTAGAGTACAGCAGATGTCCAAGAAGCCCTACTCTGACACCTCCTTGGCTGCTGAAGTCTAAAACAGCTGAAGAAAGAAATAGGCACCTCTAGTCTCTTCCCTGAGATTTCATGAGCTCAACTAATGTTGCAAAAATAAAAATCAAAATGTGTCAATACACCTGGGTAGACTTGTCATACACTATCATTTCTTATTTTAGTCCCTGTTTTCCAAAGATAATCCTTTGCAATCCATTGCTCTGTGGACCTGAAAGACTTGTTCTTGGCCACTGAATGTTTCTCCAAGTCCACTGAATTCCCCTAAGCATCATCTACTCTTCCACTCCAAACCATCTACACTGTCCTTTCTCCCCATCCCAAACAGAAAAGTGCTACACAAGCTTCTGAGTGGGTAGTGATACTTTGACTATTTTTGTGCATGTAACACATTTGTGTATCTTTCTGCCTATTTAAACTATTTCCAGCACACTCCAGCAAACCTTCACAGAAAAAATGGAAGTCTTTCCTTTTGTCCCTGTATATGACTATATAAAAATCCTCACAGTTGCTCAGTACTTAGGTTACTTGAAAATATTCCTCAATCACAGTTCTCAAGGATGAAGGGAGCTTAATTCTTAAAGCATTGATTCTGGAGGGATTAATATAAGTCACACTGGAAATTATTTTTTGAATTTTTGTTCTGAAAGACAAATTTTATTTTTATTCAATTTGTGAGACTGGATGCTCCCAACTCATCATTACCAGCTGAAAGACCTCTGCAGATTGTGAATAAGTATGTCTTTCTAATAAGTCTATGTTATTTCCTTGTTTCTTTCAAATATTGAGATGGGTTTTCTCTAAAATTACATATGTCAACTGCCAAAGGATGTTATAAGATTTTAGCAAATTTGAGAGTAAGGAAATTTCAAATTAGAGAAGTAAAACAAGAGTTAGATATGTAGGTACAATTCTGCCTAATTTCAAAAGACAACATTTTGGTGTTGTGCTTTCTATGATGTCATGGCCAGATAATGAATCAATCACCTAAAAACAGATGCTACAACCAACAAAATGCTTAAAGAACAATAATTTTTAAAAAGCAGAATTCCTGGTTTTCAGAATTCGAGAGGTTTGTAATAAACTAGAAGGAGATGAGGCATAGTCCACTTGGCTTCATAATTCTATGAATACGAGAAGGCTTATTTACTAATTATATTTTTCCCTTTCACACATGGTACAAAGAAATTAATCACAATTTAAGGCTCTAACTTTCCTTTCTGGAAACTCTCATTAAGCCAATTTATTCTGTGATACTCAAACGTTAGAATAAATGTGTTCTATCCTGTTAGATAAAGAATTATACAGATAAAATTTGCTATTGATTCTACATGACTTTTGCTATAACATTGTGTTCCTATAACTATACTCTCTCAGAGTTATAGTGCTAGAAAATTGTGCATTTTACATCAGTGCTGTTATTAAGTTGAACAGTCATGGAGACACATTCTGTCCTTAAAGAAGGTTCCTCTAACATTTCTTTATATTTGATATTTCCTGATTAAAATAAAATTAGTTCTATTTTTAACAGTGATATCCCTACACAAGAAGTTGACAAAACCTAAGCTACTGTATATAGATGGACATATGGACAGATGTACTTTTATTTATCATTAAAAATTATATAAATATGGAGAGGGGCAAAAGTTCAAGAGAAAGCAATGAGCAGGATATTATTTTATATACTGGCAGTGCAGATATAAGTAGAACAGATCTTAATCACTTGTATTTGTTGGCAGGAGACAGTAAAGACATGTAAGTAAAATATGAAATAGCACATGGTGGAAGTGCTATGGAGAAATATCAAGCAGGTAGTGATGGTGGAAGGGCAGGGAACGGAGGTGGTTTGCTGTTTGACTCATGAAGTTATTTCCCAGGAGGATGTACCTGTCTGACATTGTTTCTTATTACTTTATTACACCCTGTGTGTCCTTTCAAGTGGTGCTTAACACATGCTGAACCAATGGATGGAGAACTTGGTGACAAGCAAATCCCCCTTTAGCCTGATGTACTCTTTCTTGCCTTACAATTAGAATGTAACTTACTTTTTACTTAGTTTGTTGGTGATCATCTGCCTCATCCAGCTAGAAAGTAAACTGTACCAGGCTGAGCACTTTTATATTTTGCTCACTCACACACTCAGAACACTGATTCTTAAGGATAGCAGGATTCATTAAATAGTTGGTGAATGAAGAAATGAATTATATGATATAATTTGCCCTAAGAGGAAACAATGTAAGTATTGACTTATGAAATATGAATTTTCTTTGCTGGTTTTAGTAAATCAGCTTTTTGTTCTGCCAACAACACACATTCTGACTGCAACTCAAAAATTCACCATTTGTGTGCTTAAGAATGCCATATGTACACACTTAGGAAGCTAATCCTGATGCCAAATTCTGATACTTTGGAAAAGCAAATATTAAAGTATATTAACTGTATGATTATGAGCTACCAATGAACCAACTTAACCTTTATTCTTAAGATTTTTAAAGGGGTTCTAGCCAAGAAAACTATAATATTCATCAATTTTTAGAAAAATGAGGAAAGAATGAGCAAATGTAAATGAAATAATTTATTGAAGTAGACTTGAAAGATGAGTGGTAGACATTTTCACATGTTGAAAAGCAGCAACAATGTGGTTTTTGCTTTTAGCTGAAGAAAATATTTTTGTCCTTTCTCATCACAGACACATAACCACATCCACCAATTGTTTTCTGATAAATATGCCAGGAGTTTCTTTGGTTATTCAGAGAAAAGAGTAAGAACCCTCAAAAGGGACAGTTTGTACTTGAAATAGTCACAGACACAAGCATTGTAAGGATGCAGCTTAGTAGAAGGAAATTAGAGAATAAATGCCTAAGAGTAATGTCATTGTTGATTAGCGTATGAAAGTCAAGTGCATGGTGTTTTCCTTCTGGGCCATCTTGAAATGCTCAGTAATTTACTGACAACATTTTGGAAACATTTTTTCCTCTTTATTTATGTATGACTATTTTATTAGATTTTAGTTTCTTAAGAGAAAGGCAGTGAGACTTAAATCACAACCCACCCAAAGTTGCCTACAGGTGGAAGCTATGCTTTTAAACAGTGATCAATATCCCAAAAGCTATTTCAAGGTAGAAAATAATAGGCTGATTTATTCCATTGAGGAAATTATGGACATTTATGGACATCTTAAAAATCTCATTACAATAGGTAAAACCTGTTAGATTCTGATGTGAATTAGAATTAATTTTCATAAACTTACTTTGCCTGTCTGCCTTTTTGCGGTCTTACAATATTATTTACAATAACAATTTTTAAGTATTTTCTTTAGAATCCTACTCCAATTCAATAAGCTACAGCAAAGAGTTTTATGATAAAATACATAACAGTATAGTGTATAGAGTTTTCTTTCTGTCAGAGAGCTGTAAGGACAACCAGGATTTTAAAAGTCTTAGAAAGGCTGCATTGAAATGGTGCCTTTAACTTTGCTTAGAAGAACATTTCTTAAACTTATTTTCCATCAGAGCTCTTTTTTGGTGTAATGGTGAGTTTATTTTTTAATTTATATCATCTGTTGCAAGTCACAGTATTATTTTATATGGCATCAAAAAAGGAAACCAGTGACAGCATTCCTTTAAGACTAAACTTTAGGAAATGCTACTTAATATTATGTGATAGGGCTCTCCACCCTCTGTGCACCTGGTGCAGACAGGAGACCCTCACTCTGAAGGCTCAAGAACTGGCAACACTGAGAATGGTGTTTGGTCCCTCCTTGCACATGCCCTGCACCACCTGAGGTACTAGAGCAGGAGATCCATGAACAGCTAGCACCATGGTTTGCATCTGGACTTTACTTGCTCCCTGATGTCCTGGAGGTCACAGACACAGGCAGTCCATGATCACCACCAGTGCAGCCCTTGTCTGGCTCTTTTGCATACCAAGCTGACTGGAGATGTAGGATCAGGCAGTCTGTGACCCACTGATATCACAGTTAGAAGCTAAACACCCAGAGAACCAGGTATTTCCCATCTACTTCCTGGGGGTAGAACAGGCAACCCAGGACTACACCACCATTACATTCTGAGTCTCTGCCCTCCATGCACCTGTTGTAGACAGGAGATCCTCATTCAGAAGGCCCATGAGCTGCTAACACTAGGGTTCGCGTTTGGGCCCTCCTTGCATGTGTCCTGTGCCACCTGAGGTACTAGAGCAAGTCATCCACTAAATGTTAGCATTGTGGTTCTCGTCTGGGCTTTACTTGTGCTCTGACTCCCTGGGGGTCACAGACACAGGTGGTCTGTGATTACCACCACTGCAGCCCATGTCTAGCTCCTGTGCATGCCCTGAGCTGAATGGAGACATGGAATAAGGTGGTCTACAAATTGTTGACCCTGCAATTCATGTCTGGGTTCTGCTTGTGCCCTGAACTGCCTGGGGACACAGGACCACTGGTCCATGATTGTGATACCAGTGCAACATGCTTCTGGGTTAAACACATGCCCTGAGCTGCATGGGGACACTGGATCAGACAGTCTGCCATTGGCTGACTTCACAGTTCATGTCTGAGACCTGGGAGAACTAGGTGCACTTCACCCTCTGTCAGAAGGTTTCAGACTAACCAGTACATCTTGGCGCACACTGAGGGGCAAGCCTGACCATCAGGAAAACTAGGGACACTAGCGACATTTGCTGAACTGTCAGGGAAGAGGGAGACTGAGCATTCGGCTTCACGCATCAAACATGACAAGACGAAGAATTAAAATGCAATCTCAGAACTCCACCCCACTCAGAACAACTCCAGGAGATATCAACATAGGAGGACATGGTAAACATACACCTGAAACGATTGCAATGGAAATAAACAAACAACTCCATTAGGCCATAGAAAAGATCAGATTAGAAATAATCTCTCAGGCAAAACATGAAATGACAATAATAATGAAAGTATTGCTGAACACATCTAAAGAAGTAATACACACACACACACACATATATATATATATATATATATATATATATATATATATAATAGATGAATGTAGGCAATGGATGGAAACATTAAATGAACAATATAAAAATGAACTAGAATGCATGAAACAGGTTCAAAGTGACATCTAGGAAACCATAGCTTCCATTGAAAGCTGCCAAAACCGCTTGAATGAAGCTGAAGATAGAATTTCAGATTTTGAAAACAACATGGCAGCTACCAATTGTGAAAGAAAGGATCTCGTAAAATCAACAAAGAACCAGGAAAAATCAATTCCACAGTTGCACGATGAGGCAAAGAAGAATAATGTATGACTAACAAGAGTTAATGAAACAGCAGATGGCAACACAAACAACATAGAAAGAATATTTGCAGAGATAATAGCAGAAAATTTCCCCAGCATGCAAACAGAATCTGATACACAGATTAATGAGGCATGTAGAACTCCAACTAGCCATGACCAGAAAAACCTTCACCCAGACATATAATAATCAAGATTCCAGATCTGCAGCAAAAAAAGAGAATATTAAAAGCTGCTAGAGAAAAGAAGCAGGTCATCTATAAAGGAAAGCCCATCAGAATCACAGCAGACTTCTCAACACAAACCATCCAATCAGAAGAGGCTGGAGTGAAGTATTACAGGTCCTGAAACAAAACAGCTTCCAACCAAGACTGATGTACCCTGCCAAACTATCCTTCAAATTCAATGGAGAAATAAAATATTTCCACAACAGAGAACCACTGAAGAACTTCATGAGTGCCAAACCAGCCTTGCAAACCATACTAAAAGATATCCCACACAAAGAAAAAAAAAATGTCTGCAATTTCAAGAACAACAATAGGAAGGACCACTCAAGCAGAGCAAGCAATTAAACAGGTAGAAAAAGTAGGAAACCAACAGCAAGTAAATAACATGACAATGACAAGTCAGCACATGTTGGTTATATCCATAATGTAAATGGCCTCAATTCACCAGTTAAAAGAAACAGACTGGCAGACTGGATTAAGAAACAAATACAACAATATGCTGTACACAGGAAACACCTTCTACTCAAAAGGAAATCCATAGAATGAAAGTCAAAGGATGGAAAACAATCCTCCACACAACAGGAACCGAGAAGAAAGCAGGTGTAGCAATTACATTTGCAGACAATGTAAACTTCAAACTGACAACAATCAGAAGAGATAAAGAAGGGCACTACATACTTGCTAGGGGAAAACTGCAAGAGGAACAGATAAGAATCATAAAATGTATGCACCAAATATCAGAGCACCAAACTATATAAGACAAATATTAACAGACATGAACACCCATATTATTAATGATACTATTGTAATAGGGGACCCCAATACCCTTTGACACAAAGAGATAGGTCAACTGGACAAAAAATCAGCAAAGAAATAATAGATCTGAACCAAAGCTGTGAACAAATGGACTTAGTAGATGTTTACAGAGTGTTCCACCCCACAATATCAGAATACACATTTTTTCTCAGCTGCACATGGGACTTTCTCTAAAATAGACCATATTCTAGCCCATAGAACACACCTAACTAAATGGAAAAGCACTGAAATTACCCCATGCATATTATCTGACCACAGTGCAATGAAATTGGAAATTAATGACAAAAGGAACTCCAGAAAGTCCATAAACACTTGGAAGTTATACAAAAACATTCTGAAAAACCAATGGGTCACAGAAGAAACTAAAGAAGAAATTTTAAAAATACTTACAAACAATGATATTGCAAATATCACTTACCAGAATCTGTGGGATGCAATGAAAGCACTCTTTGGTGGGAAATTTATAGTGGTGAACTCACTCATAAGGAAAACAGAAAGAGAACAAGTAAATAGCCTAATGCTGCACCTCAAATGTTTAGAAAAAGAAGAACAAGTCAAGCCCAAAGCCCAAAGAAGGGAGGAGATTATAAAGATCAGGGAAGAAATAAATGCAATTAAGATGCAGAAAACCCTGCAAAACATAGATGAATCAAAGAGTTGGTTCTTTGAAAGAGTAAATAATTGATAAACCCCTAGTCAACCCTATTAAAGAAGAAAGAACAAAAATTCATGCAAGAAGGACTGAAAAGGACGAAATCACTATCTATTCTACTGAAATTCAGGAGATCATTAATACCTACTTTGAAAATCTTTACTCCCATAGTATAGAAAACTCAGAAATGGTCAGATTCCTAGATATGTACAAACTACCAAAGTTCAGTCAAGAAGATATAAAAATCCTGAACAACCCAATCTCTATTAAGGAGATTGACTATGTGATTAAAAACTTATCTACAAAGGAACACTGAAGCCCTGATGGATTCACAGCAGAATTTGACAAGAAATTCAGAGAAGATTTAATACCAACACTCCTCAAACTCTTCAATGAAATTGAAAAGGAAGCAATTCTCCCTACCTCATTTCTGGAGGCAAGTATCATACTCATACCAAAACCAGAGAAAGACCAAATGAAGAAAGAAAACTACAGACCAATCTCCCTAATGAATATAGATGCAAAGATACTCAATAAGGTACTAGCAAATAGAATGCAGGAAATTATCAAGAAAATCATACATCACAACCAAGTTGGAGTCATTCCAAGAATGCAAGGTTGGTTCAATATTCACAAATCTGTAAATGCTATATGCCATATCAATGAAGCCAAGGACAAAAACCACATGATCATCTCAATAGATGCAGAAAAAGCTTTCAACAAGGTCCAACATGCATTTATGATAAAATCTCTACAGAAAATGGAAATGGATGGTTGGTACCTTAACCTGATCAAAGCCATCCATGACAGTCCAACAGCCAACATCATTCTCAATGGACAAAAACTGAAAGCTTTTACTTTAAAATTGGGAACAAGACAAGGATGTCCACTGTCAAGACTCCTATTCAACATAGTTCTGGAAGCATTAGCCAGAGCAATTAGACAAGAGAGGGAAATAAAAGGAATAAGGACAGGAAAGGAAGAAGTAATATTATCACTATTTGCAGATGACATGATACTTTACATGAAAGACACCAAAATCTCCACAAAAGACTCCTTGAATTCATCAACAAATTCAGCAGTGTAGCTGGATAGAAAGTCAACACCCAAAAATCAATAGCATTCCTATACACAAACAACAAATAGACTGAAAGAGAAATTAAGGAAACCATACCTTTCACAATAGCATCCAAGAAACTGAAATATTTAGGGATCAATCTAACAAAAGAAGTAAAAGCTCTCTTCAATGAAAACTACAGTACTCTGAAAAAAGAGATTGAAGAGGATTTCAATAAATGCAAAAACATGCCTTGCTCCTGGATAGGAAGAGCCATCATTGTGAAAATGGCCATACTCGCAAAAATGCTGCACAGATTCAATGCCATTCCCATTGAGCTGCCATTAGCATACCTCACAGATATCGAGAAAACATGCTTTAAATTCATATGGAACCAGAAGAGACCCAGAATAGCGAAAGCAATCCTGGGCAACAAGGACAAGTCAGGTGGAATCACAATCCCTGACCTGAAATTATACTACAAAGCTATTATAATAAAATCAACTTGGCACTGACTGAAAAACAGAGCAGAGGATCACTAAAACAGACTGGAATAAACAGACAAAACCACAAAAACACTCTGCCACCTTATCTTTGCAAAGGGGCCAAACAAACTTACTGGAAGAATGATAGCCTGTTTAATAAATGGTGCTGGAAGAACTGGCTTGCCACCTGCCAAAGACTGAAAATAGACCCAAGTCTGTCACCATGCACCAAACTCAAGTCAAAATCGTTCACAGATCTCAGCATTAAAACAGAAACACTAAATGTATTGGAAGAGAAAGTAGGTAAAAACCTTGAAGACATAGGGGTAGGCAGAGAGTTCATCAACAAAAACTAAATTGCACGTGAAACACTTGAAAGAATCAACTGGGATCTCACCCTACTGAAAAGTTTCTGAACATCTATAGAAATCATCAGCAGAGTAAAAAAGAAAACCCACAAACTGGGAAAAAATTTTAGCTGACTGTCCCTCAGACAAAGGGCTTCTATCTAGAACATGTAAAGAATTAAAACATATCAGCCCCCCCCCAAATTCAAAGACCCAATCCAAAAATGGGCAGCTGAGATGAATACACACTTCTCAGATAAGGAGATACAAATGGCAAATAAATACATGAGAAAATATTCAACATCATTAGTCATTCAAGAAATGCAAATTAGAACAACACTGAGATTCCACTTTACCCCAGTAAGAATGGCTAGCATTAAGAAATCAACCAATAACAAATGCTGGCGAGGCTGTGGAGAAATAGGAACCCTTCTCCACTGCTGGTGGGAATGCAGACTGGTGAAACCACTGTGGAAATCAATTTGTAGATTCCTCAGCAAACTAGGCCTAGAGGTCCCCTTCAACCCAGCTATCCCCTGCTGGGTATTTTCCCAGAAGATCTGAAAGCATCATATCACAGCGATATATGTGCTTCCATGTTTACAGCAGCACAATCTGTAATTGCTAAATTGTGGAAACAACCCAAATGTCCATCCACTGAAGAATGGATGAAAAAATTGTGGTACTTTTATATAATGGAATATTACTCAGCTATAAAGAAAGACAAACTCGAGACTTTTACAGGGAAATGGTCACAAGTAGGGACCATACTCACAAGTGAAATAAACCAGACCTCCATGTGTAAGTAACATAGTGTCTCACTAGTGTAAGAACCTTAAAGAGTGAATAAAAATTAGAATGTATGACAGACATTGTGAAATGAAAGGAAAATGCTCAAAAAGGGCAACAGGGATGAGGGAACAGAGAAAAGAAAGAAGGGGAAATTACGTAGGTATGTATATAGAGGATAGCTAAGACAGTTGTACTACTGACTTCTATCACTTTACTGAAAGGAACAGTTAATGATTGTTTAATCAGTCTTTTACTTCTCTATTTGTTTTCCTGGGAAACCACTTTGAAGATACCAATACATAGTGCAACAACCATTGTTAATTTCCTGCCACTTTGTCTGTAACTCTGTGTTGCTTGTATTGTTCTTAATGCTATTTTGTAAATGGATGTCTTTTTGTTAATATGTTTTCCCTCTTTTATTTTTAAAATAAATTAAAGAAATTATGTGATAAAATGGTGCTATATATTCTAGAATTCTATATATTATAGAAACAAAATATGAAATTTAAAAAAAATAAATTATTTTGCTCACTTTAGTTAAAAATTTCAGTGAAACTTACAGGTTCCTTTATAGTTTTTCTGGAACTATGATGAACAGACCTTTGAGATGTAACATTTGCATATATAGGATGTTTTGCTGTCACATGGCCATGTACATCTTATTACAGTTGTAGACTCACAGGCTATGGTCCTTACTGTCTTTTACTCTTCTAACTGTGTTTGAGGAGTCTCTGCATTCAGAGGGCAAATCAACAAAAGTTCAGGGCCTGAACTTGCTCATTTATGGTCACTTGTGGCCTGTGATAAACTATATTAAAGATCATCTTTCAGTCTTCATAGTATTTGCATGTGTGAGTTCTATACTAGATTTTAACTACTGCAGACAAGATCTATATCTTTCATTTCTGTGTCTCCACTTTACCTACCATGTATAAAAGTAGGGCCATTATAAGTGTTATTAGACTTATCCTTGATTCAGTAGCCAGGTAGAAACATCTCGTTTGTAAAAGTCTCTGTTATATTACTGTGTTAGCAAACCATACCTTCAATTGTGTATTTGTCAGGATAATTACTTGCTGCAATAAATAATGTAGCTTTCTCTGGAAGTCTAGAAGCTAAAGCAGTGAAGACACACTATATTTGCTGGTGCCATAAAATAGATCATTTTAATAATTAATATACATAAATAGTTTATGGTAGAAACAATAAAGTTGTATCAACTGCACAAGCACTAAATTTCCAAGTAATCTTTAAGGAATATATTCTTAGTATTACATTCAAAATAGTAGCTGAACAATGATTACCATTTTTCTGAATAATTTCATTTTTATATTTTATAAATTTATTTTTCAATATTACAGTCATTTATGATACTACAGTGCTTGGTAATTTTAAAGAAATGGAAAAAGTTCTTGCAATTGTATGTAGAAAATAAAAATAAAATAAAGTATTTGTATAACTTTTATGAAAACAAAATATTTTTTCCATAAAAATAAATTATATATTTTATATTGAAATGTGATTTTATTAAAGTTTAGAAGCAGTTACATTCCTTTTTGGCAGTATACTTAGGCATTCTTATTTGCCTTTCCTTCATGCATGATAAAATGAGGTGCAAGTTGTTCACATGTGAGAAAAAACAGCTTATTTCCATAAGAAAGGAAATGATACATAAAGTAGAAATAATTTAAAAACCCGAGTGTCATGTGAGAAATACAAAATTCATGGAGAAAAAATACTTTTCAAGGCCATTGAGGTGACACAACCTGACCATATCAAAAGTAGTTTTGAATCCTAAGACCCTATAATGTCTATCACACTGGCTTGCTCATTGCTGGCAGGCTGAAGTCCTCTCTCATAATTTACAGTGCAGTGTTCAGTCAGTTGATGGAAGCACAGAAGGTGAGCCCCAGACTGACCACCTTTTATAAAGGACCAAGACCAGTCAACATTTCCAGTCTCCTCTGACTGTGGCTTCAAGAAGCATCACCTTTGGCACCAGGCAGACTGTTTGCATGTGGCAGCAGCGGGCTGATATCTGTGGCATGACACAACATGAATACAAGCCCAATGCTTAAGCAGTGATATTTCTCAGCCAAATTTGCTGGTTCACCTAGAAAACAGGTGAAAACTGGATTTCTGTGCAAGACTATTTAAGTAAATGTACTGAACACGTACCTAACCAGGTGTAATACCTGAATGGCAATTTGGGGATCAGAGCACTTTGGGCTGTTTCTTTTTTTTGGTCTTACTTTTCTTTTTCTTTTTTTCAGCTTTATTTTTGGTTGTCTTCTTTTTCTTGTTTTCCTCTTTGTACCATGGTCCCCATACTCCTCCATTGAGCCGAGGGTTACTCCTGGGGTCTTTGGGTGGATATCTGACAGGCACTGCGGTCTTGTTGAACTGGGAGAGCCTCTTCAGGAGCTTCTTCACAATGCCTGGATATCTGCTAGAGAGGTCCACCCTCTCGTATGGATCAGCTGTGATGTTGAAAAGCCATATGCTCTTACCAGTTGACAAGGTAATCCGTTCATTGTGCCACCTGTTTGGTCCCAGGTTGCTGAAAGCCTGAGGTGGAACCCAGTCACTGTAGCCCGGGTTTCCCGTGAGCAGCTTCCAGTGCTGCACCCTGATGGCTGACTGGATGGCTGTGTTCCAGATCCCATAGCCTGCTGCCCAGGAGCCATTTTTTGCCTTGGTATAGATGGGGTCAATGTTGTGCAAAATATCCACTCGAGGTGAACGAAAGCCTTCGCTGATGGTCTCCCAGACATCGTAACCATCGAGTTGAGTGTCTTCATCAATCTGTCCTTCAGCCAGTGAAATCAGGGTAGGGTACCAGTCAGTGATGTGCACAAGTTCCTTACATACAGTTCCCTTGTTTTTCAGAAGTGGACTGTGCACAAAGCCAACAGCCCTGATCCCCCCTTCCCAATATGTTCCTTTGCTACCTCTGAGAGGCCAATTGCTTCCTCCAGCAGTGGGCTGACCACCATTATCTGAAGAGTAAATTATAATGCTGTTGTTATAGAAACCATATGCCTTCAGGGCCAGGGTCACATTGTGGATTGCTTCATCCAAGCAGAAAAGCATGGCAGCATATCTGCGTCGATTTATGTTGATAATGGATCGGTAGTGTTCAAAGTACCTGCCTGGGGCTTGCAATGGTGAGTGGACAGCTTGGTAGGCAATATATAAAAATATAGGCTTTGTAGGGTTATGGGAAGCTAGTATTTGCTGCACTCTCTGTGTGTACATCTGTGTGGAGTATATGCCGTTGTCATGGTCCCAGGCAGCATTGTCGTTCTCATACAAGTCATAGCCACACATGCCAGGACTGTCACATTTGTAATGTGTATAATAATCACCACTGCCCAAAAGGGAACCAAAAAAGGTATCAAACCCTCTCTTGGTGGGCATGCACTCTTTCCTGTAAAACCCCAAGTGCCATTTTCCCACCATATGCGTTGAATATCCTACCTCCTTCAGCTTCTGAGGTAGGGTTGTGTTGTCCAGAGGTAAACAGTTGGGTTGGGTAGGTCTTATGATAGAATGTTGAAGGCCTGTGTGTATCTGGTACCTTAAAAAAACATAAAAATATTGTCAGGGCAGCGTCAAAGAGATACTCCACATAAAACAATGACTCCTGAATTAAATGTTTCTATAAATATAAATTAGGTAAACTTTACCCTGTTATGGCTTGTGTCTAGATGTCCCCACAAAGCCTCACGTAGTCATGAGGCTTTTTCAGAGGTGCCTGGATCTAGAGTGTGCAATGCTGGGATTAAGGGCGTGTGATTAGTAAATCAGTCCACTGGTTGGTTTGTCATAGTTTTGGCTAGGAGTCAGGGTGTGAGAGTACTTTACTGTGAATAGCCTGCAGACAACATGGGACAGAAAGAGTCTTGTCTACCCCTCGTTCCTTTTGCTGCCTTGTAGATGCCATGTGTCACCTGCCTTGGAGTCACCTGATTATGGACTGAAACCTCCACAAACTGTGAACTAAATAAAACTTCCCCCTTTAACTTTGGGTTTTGGGTATTTTATCCCAGCAATGAGAAAAGTAGCTAAGACAACCCCAAATGATGTATGACCTACCAGCATTTTCCCTTTGACTCAAAAGTTGCACTTTAATTAACTTCAATTTATTATTTGAAATTCATTTGAATACTCTAGATGAATATTTTTGGAAATAAGATTTTTCCTATTTATCTTAAAGTCTTTTTAAAGTCCAGTACTTTTAACAGAATGTATTCAAATAAATTTTAGTGTCTTAATTATATGACCCCCAACTAACAAGATCAGAGAAATGCTGTACAGAATTGGAATATTATTACCATTCATTCAATGAAGACCTCATATTAGTTTTTAAATAATTTCCTGAGATCATTTATTTCAAATTAACTCTTAAGTACAGAAAAAGCAAAATTAATACAAAAATCTCCTGGTTGATCATTAAACAATATTTTATACTTAGTGCCTAAACTTTTGCATCTTTGAGAAGAAATTGAGAAGGTTTCTGGCTACAGAATACTTATTATTGAGAAACCATTTTAGAATAGATGTTGTAGCTTGTGCTAAGAATATATTTTTCCATTAATAGCAGGAAATGAGTCCTTGGAAAAATGTCTTTGGAAAAAACAATGTTAAAAATTAACATTCACTCAACGTATAGAAAGGTTACCCTGTTTTCTTCGTTGAGATTACAAAGGACTATAATAAAAATAAGGGATAGAAGGAACACTATGGGAAACATAGGACTGTATTGGAGAAAAGGATAATAATCTCATATTTTAATGCCACTTGATGTAACACAGAAAATTTTCATTTACATGTTTTTCTGTGCCTTCTGAATCTGTTATGCTGTTATGGTTTGTATCCAAATGTTACCCCAAAGGCTTATGTGCTCCTGGGTGGGAGTGATCAGGTCCTGGGGGCTCACACTCATCAGTGGATTAGCCCACTGATGACTTCAAAGCTAAATGTGATGTTGAGAGGTGAAGCCCAGTCAGAGGCTGGGTCACTGCTGGCCTGGCCTTCTTCCTCCCTCCCTCACAGTCTGCTTCCTGTCTGCCATGCCACGAGCTGTTTCTTCTCTGTCATGTCCCTTTGCCTTGCCTCCCAGCCTTGGATCCAGCCAGCAATGGACTGAAACCTTTACAAACTGTGAGACATAAATAAACCTTTCCTCCTTTAATTTGTGAGTTTCAAGTATTGTGTCACATCAATAAAAAAGTAACTAAGACACCAACCAAAATAAAACAGTCCAAAATCTCTCAGATTCATATAGTGCAAGGTAAGTTTTACAGCTTATGTCCTGAAGGTCTATTCTGGATCCAGGTTTTTAGCTTTGCAGATTCTTTTGTGTTACACAAGTGACTAAGTAGCTAGACCCATTTAAATTTTGGATTAATTTTCATTAATCTTTGGTGTTTATTAACTTGTTAGTATTACTACATGTACTTTGACATCACCAGGTGAGCTGTACGTCAGATCCCAGTAGCCATGGGGAGTTCAAAGGCACTACTTCTCTGAGCCCTGGCATCATTTAGGAGGGAGACAGCACCTGACAACCTGTGCAGAGTAGAACTACTGGTTCTGTTGGTCCCCTCTCACCATAAGAATGCCAAAAATAGACATTGCATTTCAAGAAGAAGACGGTCGATATCAAGAGAAAAGCTCCCCGGTGTATGTGGCTTGAGAATGACTTTCACTTGACAGTAGCAACTGACTTGGAGAACAATAAGGCAATTATCCAAAATATACTATCAAATTTGGATTAACTGATTGAAGACTGATCTGGAAGACAGTTTCTGGGGCTGCACATCAGGACCTTTTCTTTGGCTTCAATTTATTGGTAAAATTTATCTATGACCTGAATATGGCAATAGAAGAGATGCCTATTATCAGGAGGAATAGCTGATATTAGAAGTGGCAGAATCAAGAGCCAAAGTGAATCTAAGTGACCTGAAAAGTTGAAACACAGGAGATTAAATATAGAAAACAAGAAATAGCTTGAAGGGAATATGTCAAAGGAATGTAGAAGCCTGAATGAAAAGGCTCTTTAGGGTCAAATCCAAGACAATTGGGCATCAGAATAAATAGAGATAGTAAAAAATTATATTCACAAGTAAAGTAGGAAATACTGAGACCATACTGATATAACTAAGTAAAAAGTGTGATATGAAATATGATACCCAGAGAGTCTCAAATTACCTCATAAAACACTTGTTAATTATGTAAGGAAAACAGAAATTGTGAAAGAAGCAACCTGAGAGACACCATTTTAATCAAGTTACCAAAGCTAGTATTATCAGTAGAGTGATAATACAAAATTGTGCAGGGCATAAAACTGAGAGGAAGGCAGTATAGTTTCTATGATGTTCCAGTCAAAAAACGTGACCTGAATTTAACCCTAAGATTCTGTCATTCAAAGGACTCTTCCAGTTTGAAATAGACTGGAGGGACACAACACTTAAATTCAATGTGTGACTCTGGGAGAACTGGGAGATGTTAAATGGAGCTTCGGGATTAAATTAAAATAGTAATTTTCATTTCCTGTTTTTGATGGCAGTTTTGTGATTCACACAGGAGAATACCCTACTTTGTAGAATATAAACAGTATTGAGGGCTGTGGATCCTCATGTTAGCAATTAACTTTCAAAATGGTTCAGGCAAAATTGCTAGTTTGCTGTAATTGTACTTTTTCTATAAACATGAGATTGTTTCAAAATTTACAAAAATGTATAAAAATAACTAAGATAAATGGAAGACATTTCAGTTTGAAAAATATCAATTGTTTAACCATTAGTTATATGAGTGTGTAAATAAATCTGAGAAGTTGGATATCTCAGATGATGAGTTTAATAAAAGAGCAAAAAATGAGAACTAAAATATTAATTATATAATATATTATATAGGCCACATGAAAATTCTGAGAATCCCATTCTGTGCTAATGAGAATGTATATAGAAAATAGTATTCAATATCTAAACCCCAGTTTATGTATATTTGTTTATGTTACACTCATGTGCTCTTAAATTAATTCATGATTATAAAACACACAAAATAGAAATTAAAATGCATGAGATAAACATTAAATATGAATAGAATCTATGACATTTCTTTTAGCAACTTAATGAATCATCTTGTGTTGCCCCAAGGTCAACGGACTCCACCCTGGATTGCACAGATGAGAACTGAAATGGCCATGGTGTAGAGGGTCGCACTGTTGCCTAGGGCTAAGATGATGATGGCTTGGACAACCATCTAGCGGTTGTGAAAATGGAAAGAAGTGGGTGGATCAAATGTATCCTTTGAATATAAATAAGATGGAGCTAAACCAGTGAGAGACAAATAGAGGAAGTGAGAAGAAAATCAAAAGATTGAGAATGATTCCCAGATTTGGAGTTTTTATTAACTTGGTGAACAGTCCAAATTATCTCTTGTTTTATTCTAGAATATAGAATTAGGGCTAATAGGTAATATTTCAAGGAGGCTGATTTTAACTCAATGCCCAAAAAGATATTTGAAGAAAGCAACAAGAAACAGTAAAAACAGGTTAGGAGATCAATTGTCAAAGATTCTGAACCACCTCCCACCAAAAAACAAAACAAAACAAAACAAATCCTTGAGCTGGAAAAGAAGTTCTAGATGACTGCTAAGATTCCTTCTGACCATATGAATCCATAGGTCACAAACAATAGCTCAGTGTTTCAATAAAGTCTTCCATAAAACTTCAGAACAACTTTACAAAAGCAAATTTGTAACATTATTTACATGTATTTGATAAAGAAATTTTTATAAGCACATCAACATATATTTAACTTTGGTTTCATAATGCAAAAAACATTTTAAATATTTTTTCACATAATATATTTTGAATCTTTGTATCATCTTGGCTAAAATAAAGAATTAATAGCTGTGAAATGGAGTAGACTTTTTTGTCATCATTTGGCTGTCTGTAAAGAAAATTTCATGGGAAAAATATGGAACCCAGCGTTGATGCCAAATTTGTTAACAGCAATGGGCATTGCTCTTTCTTCTGCCAATTTGGAGAAAAATGCTAAGTGGGCCTTTCAGCTTGGCATATGAATATATGAAGGCTTTTATAATCTTTTTGTATTAATCTGTATCAATTTGTATCACTAGGTGTTTGATGTTACAATTTATGAATTCTCATTTAAGAATATTATGTACAATACTGTTGATTTAATCTAATCACATATTTAGTGTACTCTTCTAGGTGGAATGAAGTATGAATCCTAACAGTTCTATGCAGATTTTAAAATCTAGGATGGTTAAAGAATGCAAAGTAGTGGAATATAAGTTGATTTTTTTGAAGGAAAAGAAACAGGAATAAAAGACTGCAGTTTACAGATCAAGTATCAGTAAGATATTCACAAGGCAGGAAAATGTAACTAATTTTACATATTCTGAAAGGTGTTTATTCATTCACTTCCTTCCAAAGAGACTCTTATCTCAAAGATGAATTCTATTTATAGGTCTTAATTTCATCTTTTAGCTGATTACATGTTCTGGAGGCAGGTGCAGCTCCAGGAGAGGTGTCACAAAAATACTGCCTACATTTGCATCTTGCAAACAAATGGATGACTGAATTACTCTTCTGACACTTACCCACTGACTGTGTGCTAGACACTGCTAGCTTTGGGGGTCACAAAGATGACTACAATGGGGCCTGTTATCAAGGAATTCAGTCCAGTGGAGAGAGAAGCCATTAAAGGACTTTAGCGATGGTAGGTAGTGCTACCAGCAAACAACCATAGAGTTTTACTGGAGTCTATACCAAAGTCAGGAAACCTCTCCTAAAGAAACATGCTACAGTCCTCAAGGTAACACACCCATGACATAATCAGGCACACCCAGAAATGTGCTTTACTAATTGCCTAGGCAATTAGTCAGTAGTGGCAAACTTGTGGCACTTGTGCTGCCATGGGTTGTTTGTGTCACTGAGAGCTCTAAAAGGTTCACCAACATTGATCTAGACTAACTGTCTCGGCAGGTATTGAAAGCAACTGAAAGAACATGGATGAAAGCAAGAGAATATGAATCCTGACAAAGTAACCAAAAACATACACTGGAGGAAAGATAACCGATTTAATAAATGGTGCTGGGAAAACTGGCTATCTACAAGCAGAAGATTGAATCTAGACACATATGTTACCAGGCAATGAAAACTTTTTAATTTGATATGATTACATTTGCTGATTCTTGGTACTACTTCTTGTGCAAGTGGGGTTTCATTCAGAAAGTTCTTGCCTACACCTATGACTTCAGGACTTTTATACCTATTTAATACCTGTTGTATCTTCCAGCAGGTTAAGTGTTTCTTTAACATTTAGATCTTCAACCTGTTTTGATTTTAGTTTGGTGCCTAGTAAGATATGTGCCTCTTCAGCTAGAGGTATCCATCAGATTTATCCATCTGGAGATGGAAAGGAAGTAAAATAAAAAACTGAAACCCATTAGCCTGTTACTCTTGGCTGAATTCATGAGACTGTACAAAGACATACAGAGAATATGGGCCAAAAATAAATACAATTTAGAAAAAGAGAAAAGTACTAGAAAAGATCGAGATGAAACAAGTACCATGTGAAACAGGGTAGTGGAGGAGAGCTTTAGAGATTTGACTGTATTGTGTACTACAAAGGAGCCAAGAAAAGAATTGAAAAGTATCAAGTGATTTTTGATAATCAGTATACATGAACCTAAATTATACTTTAATAGAGTGATGTGGAAAGAAGCTCAGAGTTCAGTGAGTTGAGATATGAATGAAAATGAACCAGTACAGATGGTGAGCATAGACTCTCAAGTGTTGGGACTACAAATGCTGATGTGGAGACGTGTTTATGAACCATTACTGAAGGAACATCTGGCGGGCAGAGTGCCTGCTGTATTTCAGTGGTACCTTGGCTCATGAACTTAATTCATTCCAGAATATTTTATCTTGACATGTCACCAATTCTGGGGAAGATGACTGCAGTCATGCCCATCTCCTGATGTGGAGTTTGAGAATGGATGCAAAATTTTGTGGAATGCTTCTGTTTGTGAACCAGACTGTTGACAGACAGAAGTGTTCGTGTATTAAATATGTGTAATAAAATGTGTAATTCCCATGGAGGCTGGAACTTTGTTCATTGTTATATCCACATCACCTAGAAAAATACCCGGCTCATGACAGCACATCAATAAATATTTGCTGAATGAATTAGATGTGTGTTCACAAGGAGAAGGAAAAAATTACAAGGATGTAAATTCAAATCTTTCACGATTATTTCCAGGGATAAAATAATTTTAGGAGAACAGAAACTTTTGTTGTGTGTTATATTTTATATATATATATATATATATATATATATATATATATATATAATGCATTCATGAATATAATTTAGATTACTAGATTTCAAAAACCTTACCTTATTCTATTCAGACTAATAACAGACTAATGTTATCAAGGCAACAAATTAATTTAAAATGAAAAAGATTAAATCTACCTGCCAAATTAATGTTGAAGTGTTTTTTCTAGTAAGTGCATTTACTGGGGAGACTAACTTCAGACAAGAAGAAAGGGATGGAATGAGCATCTTCTCAATGGCAAAGGAAAATGCTCCTTTCATTAAACAAGTAACTTTTAAATTCCTGCCTTTAGATAATTTTTCCTGATCAGTAGAACCTGCTGTTTTTCCTTGGAAATGCCTTGCTCATCCACAATATATTAACATTTATGGCATCAAAACTTTTTCTACATTAATTACAGTTTTTCTGTTCTCTATGGAAGCATGGCTGCAAATCACAATAGGTGATTTCTTCCTGGAAACGGTTCCCATCCAAAATGTATGTTTCTTCCTCACAGAAGGGTCTGTTCTTGGGTTCTTTTTACCACGTTCCTTTTCTTTTGCTTGCCCTTCTCCCCTCCCCTGCTTCTTTTCCTTCCCTTTCCCTTCTCCCTCTCCTCCTCCTTTTGTAGAGCTATTTCTTTGAAGATTCATACTCTAAACATGATTTAATATATAAACTACGGACTACCAAACTAAAATGAATCTTTAATTATATAATTAATGAATTCTTCATTTGTAAGAAAGAAGAAAGTTGAAAAAGAAACTTTGTGGGTGCGTTTAAAAATCACTTAAAGATTCTACTTCAAGGATATTATATATTATACATACATCCATATATGATATTACACATAAAATATATCTGCATTGCCAGCAAATATTTTTTCTTGTTATTTTCAATATTACTGCACAATATTTCGTATCACTTTTTAAAAATGTATGTGTTTCAGTCTCCTTTATTCTAAACAGAAAATACACTTATAGAAGATAGTTTAAATATTAAACTATGCCTTATACTATCACCATTGCCCAAGGGACAGATTGTATTAAGGAAAATGTCCTTACCTGAAATCCGAGTGATAATAGTTGGAATTTTCAAAGTAAGATATTGACTCCATGAGAAAAATTTAAATCTTTTGCATTACTTTGAAAATATAATCTCTCACTTTTACATGGATTGGTCCATCAAGATTTATTTATTACCCTAGAGAGAGGGCTGCCATATTGAAGAAATCCAACATATTGTTATAGTTGTGACTTTTACAAAAGAAAAATTATGAAATTTGACATTTATGTTCACCAGGTATCTTTTCTAGAAATAGCCAGTAAAAAGTTTCATTCTTGGGGCTGGGGATTTAGCTCAGAGGCACAGCGCCTGCCTGGCAAGCGCAAGGTCATGAGTTCAATTCCCGGTACTGGAAAAAAGAAAGTTTCATTCTTGAACAGAATTATTTTCTCTTAGACATTGTTAGAAAGTACTTGTCAAGTAACTGTCTTGCACCCGAAATTAGCTGTGCAGTAAGAAGGTATTTCATGCATGTGGGACACATCAGTGCTCTAGCTACAATCCATGTGAAACAGTGAATTTCAAGATGATCTAGTAGAGAAAGTGAGGCATTCTCCTCAGGGAGGGAGGGAGCCACAAATTTAGTTAGTAGAAACCCCACTTATTAAGTACCTATAGCATGCCAGGCAGTGTTCTGTGGGTGGCAGAAAAGGAAATAAGGGTTGATGACACATGTGCTATGGGAACTGTTGTGATATATTAAATATCACAAGGAGAGAATCATTTTTATGATTTAGAGAGCTGCAAGATAATGCATCTGCTTATACCTCAAGACAGCTGGGTTTATTACATTTTCTGTTTATTATTTTTAAAAGATATTTATAATTCTACATTAAGTCCAACTAAAGATAAATAAAATTATTGAGCAAAAAATTGCATTAATTTGTCTGACCAAAGCCTCAAGGATAGAGAAATTCACAGAGGCATTATTAGAATAGGATGTAGTCATCAATTAACATACTTTTTCCTAAAAGATAAATTCATAAACTTTAGTCTGACTGTGACTTTACCTTTCTATTAGTGCATTTTCTAAATTCTAAGAATGATGGTTATTGTTTTTATCCTCAGTACAATATTGAGCTATTTAAAATAGTTTAGGATTTACTACTAAAATGACCAAATTACTAACCAATTAGTGCCGATAGATAAAAATACATAATTGATATTCTACAGTCTGAAGTGTTGAACCTTGAAAGTAGCTATAACAGAAAGGGAGGAAATTTGAAAATTAAAATAGATTCCTTTCCGTAATGTTTCTTAGAGCTCATCATTTCCGTTCTGTGGTATGCACAACAGCATGGTCATAGCTGCTTTAATTTTGCATAGTATTTATTTTCTTTTAACCTTGTCCTTTATGTAGAAAAACTATGTAGGCTATTTCTTACATCCTTATTAAGACATTTTTAGTATGTTTGAAATATTTCATAGTAATAAAAATTTTAAAAGCCAGAAATGAAAAATAAGTATACTCAGAGATCTGTGGTAGATAAAACTCATTGCCTGGAAATACTTGAGGATAAAATCCACACACATACACCCCCACCTCATTCTCAGGATATCTTTATTGCAGTTACTCTCCATCCCTCAGGCTGCCATTCCTGAATATTAAAAGCAGATAGTCAGCCCTCTCTAGGAAAATAGAGATCATGTATTAGAAAAGCTCACTATATTAGAAACCAAAATGCCTGGATCTGAATCAAGCTCAGTAAATTTGAACAAGCCGCTTAACCTCAACTTAAGTTTCCTTTTGTAAAGGATATATTATTAGCAGACAATATGCTAACATCACAGGATTTGTTTCGGAAGGGGAAATATAGCATTAAATGATATAGAATACATTATAAACTGCACAAGTTTATTCAAATGCTAGTTGTAAATATTACATTTTCTCCCTTCTTTTGCCATCCTTGTCAACGATCGCTTCAACTTCTTATTCTTCCTGTTCCATTGTGCACAAATGAAGAAATTAAGACCAAATCAAAGGCAAGCACGGTACCATTGCTTGGGACTAGCTGAATGGTAACTTGCCCACTGACATTCTTCTGGTAGTTAGATTGGAATTTTCAAGAGATATTTAGCCATGGAGTTGTCTCCATCTCCCCACCAGCCTTTACTTGTCTATATGTCCATTAATATGTCTACAGATAAATGAAAAGAAGTAATTCTAAATTGCTGTAACTCCTACCAGGAAATCCAAGTTATTTTCCAGTAATTCAGTTTATTTTTACAAAATAATAAATATTGTGAATGGACACACCATTGTAAAAAGAACAGGTGTTGAATCTAATAGGGCTATTCACAGCATGCTGAGTTCTAATTGTTTATAAACAAAAACTGAACAATCTATTGGTCGTCTGAGCTAGACTTTTCATTATGAGTTTAATGTATGCATTTTGATATATTCCTGAAGTGGATATAAGTGAGCTCCCCAATTTAGATTGCTTCAATATTGTTCAGTAATGTTCAATTCATCCATCAGATTTCATGGGTAAATCTAAGATGAGATTTTCTATTTATTTTTTCTTATTGTTTGATTTTCACAATATTACCAATACTGCATCTATGACCTACTATTGACCATGGGTTTCTTGATCACTGTATCCTGGGGAGTTCCAAGTGGTGTTAAGAGGCCTTGTAAATGTGCTTTAAAGAGCTGCTTCTAGTGCCCATTATCCTTTTCCTATATCAAGGTGAATCATGTGTCCTGCAGTGCTTTGCCGGGTCCCTCCTTTCAAAATTTGTGTTATCCAAAATTGTCACCCCTTGTTCTTAAATTTTTACAACCATGAAAAGTGAGTGTTGTTTAGCTGTCTTTCTTCTAATATCTAAAACACAGCTTCTCAAAATCAGTTTAATGACATTTCGTAAAATTATAACAATATGTATACAAAAAGCACAATAATCAGCTAAAACTTATATACAGAAGCTATACCAGTGTGGTTCTTATATGTCCTATTTAGAGAAAATTATATTAGAAATACATGTATAAAAATAGATCACTCATAACAAAATGTTATTTGACCTCCTAATGGATAATTACGTTATATTATTTCCTTTATAATTTACCAGTATATCATTAGAGCTTTCAAAAGAACATAAGCTTACCAGTAACTCTGCAATCTCATTACACATCCTTTTCATTAAGCTTTTTGTTATTTTGAAGTTACTTTCCTGGAAAACTGTAGCTGAGGATTAAATGGCAAATTTACTTTCAAGGCTTCTATGTTTTTGTCTTTGCATAAAATGGGGTTAATAACCATACCATTCTCACTGAATTTCCATGAGGATTAGAAGAGTTAATATTTGTGAAGTGCTCAGAACAGTGCCTAGCACATGAAAACACAATTAGGAGAGTTATAAAATTCAGGCAAATGACACATTTTGTAGCCTAGTGATTGTTGGCAGGTCTTACCTAATAGTAATAGTCTCTAAGAAAGTACTGCGTGTCAATTTTAAATATAGTATCAAAGAAGAAGATCTAAAATTACCTGAAAATACAACTAAAATAAATCGTCCCTCCATTATGCACCTCTGTGAAGCTATAGTTTCTTTCCTATACCTCAACAGAAACAAAGACAGCAATGAGAAATCCAGTTGCCTTCAACCAGTGTAGATGAGGAAGAGACTAGCAAAAATGACAATAGTGTGATTTTTCTTACTACTTATATTTTGTTTTGCAAAATATATTTTTGTGCACTAAACATTTATATTAACATACAATCAGTTATTTGCAAATATTAAAATTTCTGTTCTAATATCTAGTATGGTATGAACCAATAGTTATAAATGATATAAGCAAATATTCTTTAGGATTTTCACATATTGCTAAGAGTACAAGAGTTCTGAACTCAAAAGTTTAAAACTGCTGATATCTGAAATTGCTGTAAATTATTCTATCATTAAAATTCTCTGAATGGATATGCCAACAAATGCAGATAAGCTGAAATTTCTCCTTTCAAATTTCAAACATTTCCCATTACCAAACCTAAAGAACAAACAATTTTATGAAAGAAGATGTAATAAATAGAACACGGATTTGGAGAAAAATATTTCAATACTGAATAAATTACTATCTTTGTAGTAGGATGCAAAAATTTTTTGTTAGCCCTTAGTGTTAGAAATATTACCATAGTCCCCCATTCTAAAATGGACATTTTTAATAACCTAATTCAAAATTGTGAAGTATTTTACAGTTATGTAATATTTACTGTGGGGTTAATGTTTGGAGTTCTCTGCTATTAATAAAATCTCACAATAAGTAAAATATGAAATATTATGTTCCTAGAGCAATTCACATGCTTCAACCTTACATTTCAAAATGATATAAAACTTTAAAAGCATCATAAGAAGGAAATTAAGCAGGAACATTGAGATGAACAGCCTGCATCAAAGATAGTTTGTCTTTATTGTACATCTATACTATAAAAGCTCAAACTTACATCCCTATCCTTCATATTATTCAGGGTTTTCACCACTTTTGTTTACTTAAGGGTGGAAGCAAAGACCCACCACTATTTGGTCTTCTTTAGTTCTATAGCAAAGTACCCCTTCCCCTTTCCCTGCTTTCCTCCCACTTTTGCGTTCATCCTTCCTTCGTTCTTCCCCAACAACATACTGCTAAAACACAAGTGAACAAGACGGAGTGCCTTATTTCAAGGAGCTTACATCCAAATAATAAGGATATAGTAAATGTACAGGTAACTTTATTTCAGTTAAGTGCTTAAATAGGGTTGATGTCAGAGTCATATGGGGATTCAGATATTTGGTCAAGGAAGTTCAAACAAATATTCTTTAAGGAAATATTGAAGATGAGAACTGAATGTGGAATAAAAAGGTCAACAAAGATTAGAAGGAACCTGTGAATTAGAAGCTAAATGATGTAAACAGGCACAATGCCAGGATTTTAAGTAGTTTAATTATACAGAAAAGAGCTGGGGATGGGGATATGGAGGAAGGGATGTGAAGGAAACGACTGGGTAGAACTGGCTAATTGGAGTGTCTGCTGACTTTGATAATTTTCACATTGTTCTGCCTTTCAGGAAACAACAGGAAGAGAGTATGCTTACTAACTATGAAAGGGAAATTAAAATTTTAAATAAAGCCTGCCAAGCATGCCCACCAAAACCAGATGGACATGTCTGGAAAAGCCTGATAGTGGGATGTTTCTTCCTTTGTGTAACCCATACTTGTTTAACTGATGGCCTTGCAATGTAACTTGAGATGTTAAAACTCCCTTAGCAACCCATGATGTCATCCAAATCTGCAATCACAACGCTCCAAATCTGCCTTTGTGCCTCCCCGCTTACTCTCTCTATAAAAGTCCTAAAACCCTGCCCAGTGAGGCTCTGACTTGTTGGGAGCGATACCAGTTAAGCCCACCAGGGTAAGTAACTGCCTCCCAAATCTTCTCAGTGCCATTTCTTATTCTGTTTGGTATTTTTCAATAACTAAACTCATGGATGGGCCAGATAATTGCTTTACTAAGAAAACTAAGCATTCATCATAACCATGATAAAGGTGCATATTACTAGTGAAGCCTAGGCTCTAGGGTATGGAAGGGAAATATGGGAGACAGGAAGTGACCCAAATATTCTGTGAAACTACAGATTTTCTCAGTAAATTGCTGACAAAGCAAATATGAATTCCTAGAACAACAGTATCAGCCTGATCTGATAAAACTTATAGAACCATTTCCTACTCAGGGTTTTCTATCACAAATGAAGAGTCAGCTTAACCCAACACACCTCTCAACTAGTTAGAAGTAAAGTTCCTTTTATCTCCATCTCTTCTAGAAATGATCTTTTCCTTTTTGGTACCACTGCAAACTGGCTCTCTGAAGGCCCTGCATGCCCCGTGGCTCTCCTCCAGTGGTGGCTTTGTTCAACACCTTCACACTGCTGAGCATAGAGCTGGGGTAGACATCAAACTTGCATTTACTATCACTTCCTAATGGTTCTTTTTCTCTTCTCTATAAACCCTAACTTTGATTCCCATGCTGTTAGACTATGTAATCTACAGCTTTTACTTGGATCTTGGTTAATTGTCACATGCTGTTCAATTTTGACCTCAGTAGTGACATGAAAAATTCTTCCAGTATCTTAGACTCTTAGTTTCCTGACTTCCCCTCTTCCTGTGATTCTGCCTTTCCAGTTACCAACTACTATGCTCATGTTGTAGAAGACTCAATCTCTACATTTATGGAAAGCATAAATCATAAGTTTAAGCACCTTATATCTAACCCCTGATTTTCTTTTCTGCAAAATATGAATCTACTGAGACTACTAATCTACTACTTTTACAAGACCCTTGGGTCTCCTTGCCAAGTTTAAACTCCATGCCCATCGTGATAATTACTTCCTGCACATGTATATCATTCTGTGTCATTCTCTCTCACTTTATCACATTCACTTAGTAAAACTTTAATTCTGCCTAAGTGCAGCTGTCTGCTGTTTTCTTAGAGAAAAATCTAAAATGATGCATACTGGTTGCTATGGTGCTCCTTCAAAATTTATATGATGGAATTCAACCCCCAAGTGTTAATTTCAAGAGATGTGTGCCTTCAGGAGGTGATTGACTTAGAGGTGGAGCACAAGAAGGAGGCAAGCGTCCTGATACAGGAGGTTGGAGCACAGTGTTCAAGCCTCCCGTCCCACTTCTGCCATGTTACAACTTAGCCAGAAGGTACCAGATTTGGTGCAGAGAGTAATCCCTTTCCAAATATTGAATCTTGACACCTTAATCTAGGACTGCTCAGCCTCTATAACTGTAAGAGATAATGTTTTATTATTTATAAATTACTTGGTCTAAGGTGTTTTGCTGGAATAGGCCTAAAGACTAATAATTTGGTTTCACTTTAAGGTCATGACCAAGTAGGACTTTTTTGGGTCGCCAACAATCCTACCCTAGTTCCCTTGTTTGTTGCCTCCTTCAGTTTCCTGGATAAACATTTTGTACCATGCTTTTCTTCTCAGACCTCTAACAACTCCTGTCTCATCTTCACTCTCAGCTGTGGAACTTGCTTCTTGTTTTGCAGAGGAAACAGAATTACTGAGCTTCTAATTTCTGTAAGAAATCATCCAAACCTACTACATATTTCTCTGTCTCTACATATATTCAATCTCCCTTTTTATGTTTATGGCCAAAATGCCCTCTCTAGTATCAGCAACTTTTTTCTCTCTAGTGAACAATTTCTAATGATTTATACATATGCTGTCTTCTATTTCATTTTACAAACCACCTCCCCTTGACTCTACTTCCCTCTTCACATACTGCCTTCCTTTTCACCTTTATGGCAAATCTCCTTTAAATACTTTTCAATGCTTGTCTCCACCCACTCCCTCCCATTCTCTCTTAAACATATCTACTACTCCACTAACAGATTGCCAGTGGTCTCCATGTTATCAAGTCCATTGGTCAGTTTTGTCTTCCTCTCACTTCATCCCTGAGAAGCCTTTAACAAGTTTCCATTGCCTCTCCTTTACGTGCTTTTTTCTCTTGGCTTTGGAATACACTCTTAGTTTTCCCCCAACCTTACTGCATGCTTTTATGGAGACGAAGATCATCCTCTCTTCAATAAACAGTGTTGGAAAAACTGGATATCCACATGCAGAAAAATGAAATTAGACCTGATTTCTTACCATGTAAAAATTACTAAAGACTTACAGGTAACACCCTAGACTATAACACTTCTAGAAGAAAGAACTCATGATCTTGGTCTGGAAAAGAAGTGTTTGGATAAGACCGCAAAAATAGACACATGCAGTTATATCAAACTGAAAGTCTGCAGAACAAAGGAAGCATTAAACACAGTGAAGAGACAATGCACAGAGTGGGAGAAAATATTTGCAAATTACATCTGCCAAGAAGTTAGTGTCTATTTCCTCATTTGATTGCTTGGCCATCTATTCCTCTATCTTGTAATTCATCCATTATTCTCAAACTTTCTCTAAAACAGAAATGAATAGTAGTTGGATTTCACATTATTTTCATTCTGAAAGTCAATCTCCATACAATCTTTAAATATATTTTAAATATTCCTTCTAAACTTAAATAATTAGTCAAGGGTAGTTGATTGAGGGAATGACATGTCAAAACTTCATTATTAGGCAGGTGCTGGCCATCAGATCCTTGACATAGTTTCCAATGTAAATAAATGCAAACTATAATGCTACAACATAAAAAAGCAATATGATCATGTAAGTATCATGGCTGATTTCATTTGGTCTTTTCCTCATTCACGTAATGTACATATATTGAGCAACTTCTACAGATGAGGCAGTTTTGGATGTTCTGAGGGACACCAGAACATATAAGAAATAAAGATCTCTGTAAAGAGGATAGCACTTGGAGAGAATGTATGCAAGCAGAAAGTTCCTCAGGTGCTCTAAAGAGGAGAAAACTAATTTTGGTTGTATGGACAGAAAGTTAAAGGATGGATGAAATGGAAAGACATCATATAGTTTATCATTTGCTGGAGTAAAGTCTGACTCTCATTCTGATTTTCCATTTTGACCAAATAGTCTGAAATATAAGTGTCACTTCAGAAGTTATTGAATGAATGAGTGCATAAAGCAGTGAAAATGCAAAGTTTATGTAGCCCATGGATCAGATTTTGACATTCAAAAGAAAAAAATAATATATCTGCTACCTTAAAAAGGAAGATATTTTCAAGTAATGGCAGCCAGCAGTGGGCCACACAAATGCACAGGGCAATTTGATCTGGCTGGGTGAAGAAGCAGTGGAGAACACTGGCAAAAACATCTATGACTCCAATAAGGAGCTACTTCACACATTTGCATTCAGGCACTTGAAGTCTGTAATTTCTGTTAGACACAACAGCTACTTAACAAATAAACAAATTGGATGAACCCATTGTCCAGTGAATCTACAATGTTAACTATTATTCTCTATAAAGTCAACCTGTTTATTTCCTGATTAACATAAGCTGAAGGAATGTCACTCACTGGGTTGTTATTTGTCCCATTCTCTACTCACTAGACTGTAAATTCTCCATAGACAAGGGCCTTTCCTCACTTGTTTATCACTTCAGTGTTGGTGCATTGCACAGTGACAAAGGGTGTGACAGGAATAGTGCAATTTATACATAAATTGATTGCCTTGCACTGAGCCACACCCTCTGATTTTTTTATTTTTAGACAGGGTTTTGCTAAGTTGCCAAGTTTGGGCTCTAACTTTTGATCTTCCTGCTTCAGCATTCCAGAATGCTGGGATTACAGGAGTGCACCACCCAATCCGGCTGATTTTTTTAAATGTATCGGTATGGCAGCAGAATGGAGAAGGTAATAACGTTATCTATTATAAATGAAAAATGTTGCCTTAAAAGTGGGCCATCAATAATATTAGATATTTGTTAAATATTCACTGCTCAAAATATAGCAATGGGCAGGATGCTATTTGGTATCTATCCACAAAAGACTGGTTTAGGAATATAAAAGGTTAAAGTTTCTGTTTTTAACCACTGATCACAAAATGAAGAAAACATGATCTTCCCCACTACAATGAATCAGCACAGAAAAACAATTTCTATTAAAAATATTGAAGTGATTAGACAATATTGCAATTTTTCTTTTTTGAAGACAAATTTTTAGTAGCTAGAATTAAAAACAGTAGACTCATTTTTTTAAAAACTAATTTTCTTTCTACTGTTTATACCTCACTGACATAATATCATCACAAAATAACTTATTAAAAAATTTTAAAAGGTACCATGCATTCTTTTAAAATCAGAACCAGATTCATGGTAGGCTTTACTTCATCTAAAAATAATTGGAAACATAACATCATTAATCATAGAGTTAAAGACATTTTATTATAGGGTGAATATCAAACCATTGTAATGTTACAGCTAGTGCAAGCAAAATAACAATGAATCAAAATGTAAAAAAAAATACTTCTAAGAATATAATAGTCATCTGGTTATTTCAGATAAAATATTAATGTTTTATCATCTTCTTTTCATATGTTGACATCTCTACTTTCACTTTTGTTGCATTTAAGTCTGAATACAAGAACATTTCTGCAATCCTAAGAGTACATAATCTTGAAAAGACTAACAGACACATCAAATGATTTTCAAAGAAAATTAAGCAACATAAAAAGTACATGTCATCATTGACCAGTGAATAACTATATTCAGTCAATAAGTAATATTCCCTGTCTATCAGTATATTCTAGGTGTAGTGTGATTTTAATGGTCTTAAGAAGATCCATTTCCTCTGATACATTCTCTTTGGAAATCCATCTTTCCACTGAGTTCTATGTCTGAACTTCTGTGAGTCTCACAGAGCCAGGAAAATGGTAAAAGCTATCTGAACATTTGCCCAGCCATTCTTTCAGTGGTATCTTTTCCACCTGTTTGTAGACATTCAAATTGTGCCAATGATTCTAGTGATACACAATGACATTAAGCAAAAATAAGGTTTTGCCAAATACCAGTTGCAACAAGGCCCTGAATACCCAGAAAGTATGGATAAAACAGATGTTACCTGCTTTAAATCTTTGCCTAGACTGGCTCAAAAATGGATTACCTTAAAGAGCAAATTCAATGGATTAAATATTTTAAATGAGAGAAAAATATTTTTTTCATGTTAAATTTAAGTGTTTTTCTAGGCAGCATTCATGCTCCTTGAATGTAGGTGTGTATTTTAAGTCAGGTTATTCGTGGGGTAAGGTTCTTATAGGTCCTTTACATGATTGATCTATTCTCTTCCAGTTTGTACAGAATCTTCTTTAAAGTAAACTTCCAGATTCCAGAGGAAAAGGAGACAGTTTGCCAGCTGAGTAGCTACAAAGCTTTATTAACAGAGAGCAAATACATCTTTCCATTGTATTCTACATCTGAACTTCTGTATGTCTCACAGAGCCAGAAATATTGCAAGGGCTATAAATATTTCTAGAAAGAATGAATACATTTTTTTTCTGTAAGTGTGATGAACACAGCAACATGAGAAAACACTTCACATTTTGAAAATAAGAAGAGCTGGCCAAAGTTTTTAAGGACATTCCAAATTATAAACAAAATGAGTACCTCTTAATTATATAAACGTGCAAGCCAAAGTGTAGTTCTTTGGCACAACAGGGAATTTTAAAGGATATGGGATTTACTCTCTTTTATTCATGATCTGGGTTAGAAAATGCCTGTTTGGTTCCTACCATATGAAAGAAAATCTGTGAAAGTTTAATAGAATAGTTTAAGGATGAGAAGGTACAACCTATATGCCTTCAAAGGAGTTGCATCTGGTACTGGTGTGTTTCCAGGAAGCCACAAATAACAAGTCAAGACAAATATGCTATTAAAAAGTATAAAATTCCACTAAATTAAACTTAATTGAAATTAAAACTATGAATTAAATGTCACATGTGTAAGGCATCACACCAAACTGTGTAGGAAATAAACATAAATACACATTTTACTTTCAATTAAATTATCTAGATAAAGTAATAATTCGTGTATTCAAATTACCATTAGCAAGACAAAATGCTAAATTGACAAGACCAAGTTAAAACTAAAACAATTGAAAAATAATAACATGAAAAATCTTTTCATTCATATGCTTAGCAAAAATCTGAGGTAGATACTTTGCTTATAACAGACTTAGCATGAGGGGGGTTTACAGAGGTAAGAACTGTGTGAAAGGCCATGTTTCTGAAAAGGAGAGCTGCAGGGAGAAGCGGAGGAGAAGGTTAGATAAAGTATCAAGAACCTCCCCTCCCTGAGCTATGAATTAGACTATAAAGACAGAGAGGAAGGGAGATGGGCTCTCCTCAGGTAAATGTGTGTGACCTGACAGAAACCAGAGGACAAAAACAGCACAGTTTAACCAGAACAGTTTTCCATGTTTTCCTAACATGGAAAAGTTAGAAAGGCAGGTGAAGGTCAGATCAAGGGAAGACGTGAACATGTCAGTTACAATAACAGCCATGTTGCCATTTCTCCTTACGTCTTCCCACATCTTTCTGCTCAAATTAATTTATCAAACAGCTTCCACATCAATATTGTATGAGTAAACCCAATGATACAATTCTGTGGCTAAAACAGTTACTTACAAAATGGCATATCCAAAGTATTGACATCTTATAATAAAGACTAGGTCCTTGATATTATGGCAGCAAGTTTTCACAAACTCAAGTTGCAAAGGTTCCCTCCTCATCTTTCTGAAGAAACCCTCAAAAACATCACTCCTGTGACTTTACTCAAGATGCATCTTTGTTCTGAAGCCAAGTTTATACATGAAGGCCCATTTCAGGCGATATATCTTTTATAGATTTTCTCCTTTCCCTTAAAGACAGTGTAGAATGCCATCAATTACCACTAGGGAATGTTTTTCCATCTTAGCAAGCAGTAGAAATTAGTGATCTTTCCATATTTCTGTCTTCATTTGGCATACGACAAGAAGCAGTGCTTCTAGAATTTGAGAGCTTTTTTTTTTAAAAGAATGAAAGTCAGAGTCTGTGCCTCCTCCATTCCTTCTGTGGGACAGTGGGGCCTGTAGGCCAGCAGAGTGAGTCCACACCAGCGATCTCTCCATTCTCTCTGTGGGATGGTGGAGCCTTCCAGCAGAGTGGGAGTGTATACTCTGTGCTTCCTCCATTGTCTCGGGGACGGTGGGACACACGCCTTTGTCAAGTAAACTGACAGGAACTGCAAAACCTGAGTCCCAGGACAACAGCCAGGTCTCAGGTGCAGGGGCACACACATGACTTTGGAGGGCAGAGCAACTGGCGAGACCAGCAGCGTAGAAGTGTCTGACGCAGCAGCAAGAGCCAGCTGTTGAACTCCGCGGAGAATTCCACCAGCAGAAGTTTGGTCCCAACACCCACATCTAGAGACCAAGATCAGCTCCATACCCAACACATTTCTGGGATTAAATACAGACACTATCACAGAACTATAAGCACCAGAGGTATTTTACTACTCTGATTCTCTCCTGTTTGTCTGCTTGGATATCCTTCTCCTGTCTGATTGGATATCATTTTATTTTCTTTTGTATTCAATAGTTATTATTGTATTTGAAGTTTTTATTTTTTCTTTTTCTGTTTTTCTCTCCTCTCTCTCCTCTCCTTTTTCTTTCTTTCTTTCCTTTGGTTCATTTTCATTCTCTTTCTCTTTTTCCTTTCTTTTTTCAATGCTTAGGTTTCTTACCTTTTTTTTCCATTTTCTTCTATGACTCACTTTCTCTCCTCAACTACTTCTTGAGTTTGAACTTTCAAGTGAGTAAACATTGTCTCTGCCCTTTCTAACTACTCTTCTGTATTCTACTTTATTGTATCCCTCCTGTGTCCTCCAGTTTCCCACTCGAGTGATCTTCCTTTAATTTCCAGCCCCGACTCTACTATACTTGATCTCATTCATCAATTTAGCCCATCCCCTAAACATCTTAACTCCCCTGCTCCTGATAGAAGCGTAAAATCACCTGACTAAGGGGAAAATCACTGTCTCCAAGTGCACAGTATATGTTTGATTTTGTTACATAATTTTAGGCTTTACTCACATGGTCAGAGGTAACAGGTTAATGGTTACCATAGTTTATCAATACTTAAGCTACACTTGAAACTATTGTTATTACTAACTGTACTATTTTAGGCAGGATGTCATACATGTTATAAACAATTTTTCTCCCCTATATGATAACATTACAACTGTATGAGATCATAATCATCACCATAGCCCAGTACCAAAGGATTAGGAGCTGAGCCAAATAGTAATTGTCTATTCTTTACAGACTGGGAAGCTAGGGCCTTGGGATAGCTATAAGAAACTACCTACATCCAGAAGGCGTCCCTGAAGAACAGACGCCCTCTAGGGAAAGCTAAATACTAGTGATAAAGCTACATATCATAAGAAACTGGCAAGTATCAACAGAAAAAACAAAATACAAAAGAGAAAATAGAAAATGACAAGATACAGAAGCAAATGCAATTCTAGACCCCCACCCCACACAGCACAAGCCCAGAACTCAAGGAGATAGAAGAAATTGGAAATAAAACATTGGAACTTTCTGAAATGATAGCAGAAGAAGTGAAAAAACAAGTGGAAGAGGCTATAGAGAAAATAATCTCTCAGGTACAGGAAGAAGTGATGCTTAAAATAAAAGATATTAGAGAAGACAAAAAAAAATAGATGAACTTAGAGAAATGATGGAAGCACATAATGCCCAGCATAGAGAAGAAATGGAATCCATGAGACAGATCCAAATAGAAATCCAAGGGGTTGGGGATTTAGCTCAGCAGCACAGTGCCTGACTGGTAAGCACAAGGTCATGAGATCGATTCCAGGTACTGGAAGAAAACACAAACAAAAACAAAACAAAAAAAAAGATTCAAATAGAAATCCAAGAGATTCAAATTTCCATTGAAAATATATGCAACAGGTTGAACAGAGAGGATTGGATTTCAGATTATGAAGACAGAATTACAGACAGTGATATTGAAAAGAAAGATATCTTAAAATTAGCAAGAGACCATGAAAAATCAATACAATAGCTACAAGATGAAGCAAAGAAGAATAACATAAGATTGGGGTCAATGAGAAAGCTGGAGACAGCACAAGTGACATAAAAAATTCTTCATAGAAATAATGGCAGAAAACCTCCTAAGTGTGGATAAAGAATTTAACATACAAATAAATGAAGCATTTAGAGCTACAAACATTCCTGACCAAAATAAAATTACACCAAGATATATAATAATGAAGATTTCAGAAATTCAGCACAAGAACAAAATATTAAAAGTTTTTAGAAAAAAGAAACCAATCACCTATGAAGGAAAGCCCACCAGAATCACAGCAGACTTCTCAGCACAGACCCTCAACCCAAGAAGAGCTTGGAATGAAGTATTTCAAGTCCTGAAAGAAAACAACTTCCAACACAGACTGAGGAACGCTGAAAAACTATCTTTCAATATTAATGGAGAAACAAGATACTTCCATGACAAAGAACAACTGAAGAGATTTATGAACAACAAACCAATGAAAGAGTGCTAAAAGATATTCTAGACTGAGATAAAAATGATCACAGTTCCAAGAACAATAACAGAAAGAAACCACCAGGCAGGGTAAGCAATTAAATAGAGGGGAAAACCAGGGAATCAACAGCAAAAATTACCCTGACCAAGATAAGTCAATACATATCAGTTATAACCACCAATGTAAATGGCCTCAATTCACCAATCAAGAGAAACAGATTGGCAGAGTGGATCAAGAAACACGATCCAACAATATACTGTATATAAGAAACATATTTAACACAAAAAGAAATTCATAGACTGAAAATCAAAGGATGGAAAACAATTTTCCACACAACAGGAATCCAGAAAAAAGAAGGGGTAGCTAGTCTTTGTGCAGACAATATCAATTTCAAACCAAGAATGATCAAAAGGGAAAAAGAAGGCCACTGCATACTTATTAGGGGGAAACTTCAAGAGGAACATGTTTAACAATTATAAACATGTATGCACCAACTACAGCAGCACCCAATATATGACAATTATTAATAGACATGAAAAGTCAAATAAGCAATAACAAAATTGTAACAGGAGACCTGAATACTCTATTGTCACAAAGAAATAGTTCGACTAGACAAAAAAATTAGCAAAGAGTGAGAACTGAATCAAACCTGTGAACAAACTGACTTAGTAGAGTTTTTAGGCTGTTCCACACAGCATCATCAGAAGACACATTCTTCTCAGCTGCACACATGGAAAGTTCTCTAAAATAGACCATATACTAAGAACCAGAACATGCTTAAGTAAATGCAAAGGAATAGAAATTATCCTATGCATAATATCTGACCATAGTGCAATGAAATTGGAAATTAGTGACAAAAGAAACTGCAAAAACTCCATAAACACATGGAAATTCAATAAAACCCTCCTAAACAAACAATGGGCCACAGATGAAATAATGGAAGAAATTAAACAATATCAACAATTAAATGAGAATGCAGACACAACATACTGGAACCTATGGGACATAATGAAAGCAGTCCTAAGAGGAAAATTTATAGCAGTGAATTCTCACATCAGGAAAACAGAGCAAGTACAAATACAAGTACAAATCTTGCATCTCAAGGTTACAGAAAAAGAAGAGCAAGACAAACCCAAAGCCCATAGAAGGGAGGAAATTAAATAGATCAGAGCAGAAATTAACACAATGGAGACCAAGAAAACAATACAAGAAATTAATGAATCAAAGAGTTGGTTCTTTGAGAAAATAAATAAAATTGATAAACCCTTAGCAAACCTTATCTAAAAAAGGAAAGAAAAGCTCAAATTCATGCACTGAGGAATGATGAAGGGTGAACTCATTACAGATCCTGTGGAAATCCAGTTCATCAATACCTACTTTGAAAAACTTTACTCTCATAGGATGGAAATCATACAAGAAATGCACAGATTCCTAGATACATTTGAATTACCAAAGCCGAATCAAGAAAATATAAAATTTCTGAATAACCCAATATCGGTTAATGAGGTAAAAATGTAATTAAAAAGTTATCAACAAAGAAAAGCCCTGTTTCTGATGGATTCACTGCGAATTTTAAAAGAAACTTAGAGAAGACCTAATGCCAATATTCTTCAAACTCTTTAATGAAGTTGAAATGGAAGCAAAACTCTCTATTTCATTCCTGCAGGCAAGTATTATCCTGAAACAAAACCAGAGAAAGACAGAACAAAAATGAACTACAGGCCAATCTCCCTAATGAACAAAGCTGCAAAAATTTTCAATAAGATACTAGCAAACAGAATTCAACAAATCATCAAGAAGATTACACAACATGACTAGGTGGTATTTATCCCAGGAATGCAGGGATGGTTCAACAGATGCAAATCAGTAAATGTAATAATCATGTCAACAGAGCCTGAGACAAAAATCACATGATCATCTCAATAGAAGCAGAAAAAGCTTTTAATAAAGTCCAGCACTCATTCATGAAAAAAACCTAACAGAAAATTGGAACAGATGATATTTATCTCAATCTGATAAAAGCCATCTATACCAAACCAATGACCAACATCATACTAAATGGACAAAAACTGAAAGCTTTCACTCTAAAATCAGGAACAAGACAAGGATGTCCACTATCAACACTCTTTTTCAACATAATTCTGGAAACATTAGCCAGAGCAATTAGACAAGAGAGAGAAATAAAAGGAATAAAGATAGGGAAGGAAGAAGTAAAATTATCATTGTTCACTGATGACATGATACTCCACATAGAAGACACCCAAAAGTCTACCAAAAGACTCCTAGAGTGAATAAACTAATTCAGGTGCATGGTTGGATACAAAGTTAGTACTCAAAAGTCAATAGCATTCTTGTACACAAACAACAAACTTACTGAGAGAGAAATTAGAGAAACCACACAATAGCATCCAAAAAATGAAATACAAATGAAATACTTAGGAATCAATCTAACAAAGGACATAAAAGATTCATATATTGAAATTATAGTATTCTAAAAAAGGAGATTGAAGAGGATATCAGAACATTGAAAGAGATCCCTTGCTCAAGGATAGGAAGAACTAACATAGTAAAAATGGTCGTACTTCCAAAATTGTTATACAGATTTATGAAACCCTGATCAGAATGTCATTAGCATACCTCACAGAAATAAAAAAAGCTATTCCTAAAATTCATCTAGAAACAGAAGAGACATACAGTAGCAAAGCCAATTCTGAGCAACAAAGACATGTTAGGAGGCATCACAATCTCTGACTTGAAATTATACTACAAAGCTACTGTGATAAAATCAGTATGATCCTGGCACAAAAAATAGACCCAAGGACCAGTGGAACAGATTAGAAGATGCAGACAGAACTATAAACACACTCAGTCACCTTATCTTTGACAAAGGGGCCAAACATGTTCATTGGAAGAAGATAGCCTCTTTAATAAATGGTGCTGGAAAAATTGACTCTCTACATGCTGAAGTCTAAAAGTAGACTCATTTCTATCGCCATGAACTAAACTAAAGTCAATACTCAACATTAATATTTAAATGCATCAATATTTAAATATTAAAGTAGAAACACTAAATCTACTCAAAGAGAAAGTAGGTCAAAATCTTGAAGACAGGGGGGCAGGTACAGTCTTCATAAACCAAGTCCAAAACACTTCAAAGAATCAACAACTCATCCTATTAAAATGCTACTGTACTTCAAAAGAAATCAGCAACAGAGTGAAAAGACAACCAACAGAGTGGGAAAATATTTTACCTAATTGTCCCTCAGAAAAAGGACTTATATCTAGGACATATAAAGAATTGAAAACACTCAGACCCCTCAAATTCAAAGACCCAATCCAAAAATGGGCATCTGAGATGAATACGCATCTCAGATGAAGAAATGCAACTGGCAAATAAATACATGAAAAAATGTTCAACATCTTTGGTCATTTGAAAGATGCAAATTAAAAAAACACTGAGATTTCATCTCACCCCAGAAAGAATGGCTATCATCAAGAAATCAACCAACAACAAATACTGGAGTGGGTGTGGGGAAAAAGCAACTCTTGTCTACTTTTGGTGGCAATGTAGATTGGTGCACCCAATTTGGAAATCAGTTTGGATTGGGTCTTTGAATTTGAGGGGTCTGAGTTTTTTCAGTTCCTCAAAAAACTAGCATTAGAGGTTCCCTTTAACTCAACTATTCCTCTTCTGTATATTTTCCCCCCAAATTAAAAACATACCATAGTAATATATGTGCACCCAAGTTCATAGCAGCACAATTTGTCATAGCAAAATTTTGGAAACAACCTAAATGCCCATCAACTGAGAAGTAGATAAGAAAATATGATATTTTTATACAATGGAACATTACTCAGCTATAAAGAAAGATAAACTTTAGGCTTTTATAGATAAATGGATGCAACTAGAGACCATACGCATAAGTGAAATAAATCAGACCTGTATGTGTAAACACGGTATTGTCTCCCTAGTGTAAGAACCTGAAAGAGTAAATAAAACTCTTTATTTGTGAAAGGGAAAGAAACTGCTTAAAAGGAAAGAACAACTGGCATGAGAGAAAGAAGAAAAGAAAGAAGGAAGGAAATATATACACACACACACACACAAGATAGCTAAGATAATTGTTTAAATTAGTCCTATTAATTTCTACTGGATTATTGAAAGGAACAGTTAATGTTTGTTTGATCAATCTTGCATACCTATCTTGTAATCTGTAACTACTTTGAAGATAACGGTAAGTAATACAACAACCATTGTTGATTTCCTATCATCTTGTTTTAAAATTCTGTACTGTTTTTATAGTTTCTATGTTGTTTTTTTACTTTGTTTTTGTTTTCTTTTTAAAATAAAAAATTTAAAAAGAATGAAAATCATAAACTCTGAAAATTTACCACATTAAATTATTAAGTAGCACCAAAAATGTGCATTCCATTATGACCTGGAATCACTCTTATCTCTTTGGTGCATCAAATGGATATATGTGAAGAAACTGTCTTCCTAAAGAGTCAGAAATTCATCTAGATATTAAAAAATAGAAACAACTAAGAGTGCAGCGCATCCTTCCACTAGGAATGACATGACAGTCATTCACGGAGGTAAAATTTGAATCTCTTTAATGGATTCCAATGTGTTATGAATCAAAGTTAAATTGGAGGCCACTAACCTCCTTTTGAGCCCATCACCGTGGACTCAATGTGACTCAGATGTCTTTAAAGAGAGGAGTCAGCATTCAACACCTGAAGATGAGATGAAGCCAGTTAAATCCAAGATGGGAAGGGAAATCATCTGAACAAAAGCCACAGTAAAGGCCCTGATCTAGGAATCAGACAGGTATGTCCATGAATAGCGAAAGTTATATACATCTTCTAGGGAAGAGGGTAGGAAATAAGACCAGACAGATTTGTGGGGGTCAGAACAGAGTGTGCTTCTCTGATAATGCCACGGAATCTGGATTCTCTTGTAATTAAAATGTCAAAGCCATTGGAAAGTGTTAAGCAGGGAAAGGTAAGACCTGATTCAAGTTTTTTCAAAATATCTCTGTCATTTTGGAGAATGCATTTAGGATGGCAAAGAAGAAACAATATTAGTGCTGCTGCAATAGTCCAGGAAATGATGCAGATGGCTTGGGGGCTAGGGCTTGCAACCAGGAGACTCTGAGATGTGATAGGAAATGATTTGCAGGCAGATCTGACAAGGTTAGACACGTGATGCATGTGTGCATGTGGAAGTGTATATATTTTAGGGAAGGGAAGGTGGATTGACAGGAACTAAAATGACATCTAGAATGAGAATTTAAGGAATGCCACCAAAGATGGGGGAAAAATTAAAAAATCAATAGTTTTGTCTTAAAATTTTCAGATTATTACATTAATTGCTTAGTTTCTTATAAGGTTAAGTATCTAATATTTTCAAAAGAAAATTGGTCTTGCAATTTTAGTATCACCTAACTACCAAAATGGATCTATTAACTAAAAAGAAAATTAAAACCAACATGTACAACGAAATTATGAATAGTGTCAATGAGCTATTGCCCAGCACCTGGAAAAAGACAAAAGAGATTTCAAGGTATTCTTTCAGAGGAATTCTGGAAGGTACAATGTTCTAGAAGATCCTCCAGGGACCTTCAATTCTGTACAACAGTGATGTGAAACTTTTGACTGATTTTCCCATTTTACAGCTTTGTAGGGGTAGAAGATAAGTGATAGAAAAATACAAATTATTTTTGCACATAGCATGTACATGAATTTTTTTCAGTGAAGATACAACTGATTTCTTCCCTAAGCAAAATATTCCTCCAAAAATTATGTTTCATAGACTATGTAGATTAACTTATTTTAAGCTCAGCAATAAATTCACCTTGACCTTTCTAATTGCATATTATATGTTTCTTCAAAGTTTCATTTGAAATAATATTGGTATTTTAACCATTCTTTTCTTAATTAATGACTTTAATAAAATCTTGAATATTCTTTTACTCTATGTTTAAATTAGGATAATATTTTTTAGCTTTTAAAATTACATGTTAATATGAATAACAATGCATTAAAAATCAAGTAACATCTCTGAAAGCAGGTAGAAGCACATATGTTATAATTATTCTTTGCTGGTCTCTTCAAATGTTCTTTTCTGGCAATGTAACAAAAAGAATAGAAATAAGTGAACTTTTTCTGATCATAACTGAGCAGAAAAATTATGAATAATGTCATTCATGTGGTTCAGTACATATGGAATTGATACTAAGTCATTCACATTATATGTAATTTGGGAGGGATGTCAATTTTTCAAAAAGTCATCACACATAACTATGAGAAAATTAATCACCATCATAAATCTCATTGCTCCATTTACATGCTAAAATCTTCAGTGCAGCCTATTTTTATGTGTTTCTTTCAGTAAACATGCAACTACTATTATTTAGAAGTATACAATATACTTGCATTTTGTTTATCCTTTGATTTCTTCTTACATCACTTTCAGATGAAAAGAAAAATAATCCTCTCAAGTAATTTCCACACAGACTCTTCTCTGACTTGAACTATCCATCTTGGTTGTCCACAGGATCCTTAGGGACTTAGAAATACCAATCTTCTTCCCCCTTAAGAACATTTTCCCCATTGGCATAAATATAATTTTCTTTTTGGTTATTTGAATGGTTAACTTACAGTAAAGGAGATGTAAGTCGCTTCAACTGGATTTCCTTGGTTTGGTGGAAGAAAAGAAAAAGTAAATCAGAGTTTATTCCTTGCCTTGATACAACGATACAGGTACACACAGAAATGCCACAAGAAGAAAACTCTTCTCCAGATCCAGTGACATTTTGGCAGCATAAACAACTATACTTGAAAGAAAAGAATGTTGAGATATTAAAGATAATTTAAATATGTGTTTTATGGTGGATCAGTGTCCCAAATTTTGCACATGGTTGCTACTGAATATGTTATAATAAAAAATAAATTTAGAAAGGTGATATTATATAAATACATGCAGTGCACTTATACACATGTGAGTAAATGTGATTTATATATTTAGTATGCTAAACTGCCCAAATTACACTCTATTTTCCATAAAAGTACACTGACCTCAATAATAGTAATAATAATGTATCCATAGTATTTTATATTTGCATAAATTATACAATTTATTTTCACTCACAATATTATAGTTGAGCTCAGTAAGTATCCTATGAGGAAACAAATGCTTTATTAAACTTATTTTGGTTATCTGAATTATAGTCACTTTATTTTCCTGTACATACAATGTTTTGTAGTTTCTTTCACTTATAAGTAACTTACAGCTTTTGTACACTTTCTTATTTATGTGAACTTGAGTAGGAAACTACTAGTTGAAATTTATATCCTATCACAAATGTGGACCAGTGAATCTAGATAGTTAAATCTCCCAGAAATTTGAGTCAGGAAAAACTTTAGAATTATTATTCTTTTCTTCCAAAGCTGTTAGAAATGATTGGCCATTCCTTGTAATTTTAAAGTTATATTAAATGCCAAACTTTAAAATATCTGGGTGGTTTTATTTATTAAAAAAGTACTTATATTTTATTTGTTTCGATCATAGTTGTAAGAATGTAGCATGCTAGGATTTTTTCCAAGTGTACTGCAAACCTAATCCTCATAGTTTGGAATTATTTATTATGCTAATTTTATTTATGTATGTCCAGGCAATCATATTTTATAACAAAACCCAAAATTGCATATTGGAGAACCTAACAATTACATTGCTGCAGGGTCAACCAGAGAATCATGTAGTTTTGTGCTCTGCAGAAGCTGGCTGTTGCAATTCCTGAGCTCTTCTGGGTTTCTCGGATAGTATCTAGCTTTGTTCTTAGAATTTTCTGTATGTCTTCATTGCAATAACTGCTCAAAGTATTTGTTTCTTAAATCCCACTAGTAAGAATTTGCTACCTCTTCTTTCACTTTTCTTGTTTTTGTTTGGCTACAGTTGGAGATATGGTGAATATTAGAGAACAATTTCTTTATGTTTGACTTTCATTAAAGGAAAAAAAAAGGAATATGGATAAAACACGAGGTCTGCCATTTCTGAAACAAAGTGAAGATCTACACATTCTGAACTGGGTCTGGTATTCAGTGGGCTGTCCTCATTCCTGGCGGACTGACTGATGGTTCCCTCAAGTTCCAACTTAAAACAGGAATCTCACTAATAGCAGAATGTTTGGTGGGATTTCCTGTGCTGAGGACTTTACCTCCATCATCTTTTCTTCTCACAATTTCACCATGGGCTGGACATATCAGCATCATCTTTAAATGTGAAAAAATCAAGGCAGAACAAGACAGAATTGATGATCTCATCCATGATAAGGCTCCTTTGAAATCCCATTAGCTCCTTACACCTCCCAACACTTCTGTGAAGTAGGTCATTGCTATGGCTCCCAGCTTCTCTGCCACTTGATTTTAAAAGGAAATTCTTCAGAGGGGGGAAATAAAATCAATTCTTCAGAGGAGGAAAAAATGAAGGGAATGGGGTTTTCATTCCTCTAGATTTTCTCTACTTCTAATCTGAGAAGAGTTACAAGGCTCTGTGAGCCCACAGACATGTGTGCTAACCAGATGCAAACTAAATTATTTCTCAGGAGACAGAAGAGACTTTGAATGAAGTGTAGTGAAAAGTGATTACACAGCACTAATAATATTAGGCTGTCTGAAAGGAGAAAGATGCTCCTAAAAGATCAGCTTCTTTGCCTTTGAAGTGATTTCAGCTGTCCGGGGCTGCCCTGAAAAAGATCTGCCCCAGAGAAGAAAAAAAATTTCCCCTTCCCAATTTCTTTCATGTTTCCCTGATACCTGCCTCTCCCTGCATCCTCACTGCAGCTTCATGGCCATCTGTGGAAAGGAAATGACTCTCCTAGCGCAGCAGAGGCAGGAAGAAGAAGCAGCAGCCAGATGTGCCCTGGAACTGGCAGTTGCTTTGGTTTGGTAATAAAAGAACAGCTCCAGAGAAAGCCAGGAAAGGGATGGGAGTCACTCCTCTGAGAATCACTATACAACAGCTTGAGGGTGGTGGTGTGGAAAATGAGAGGGGAGGGGAAAGAAAAAATGAGAATGAGAAAGGAGGAAGGTGAAGAAGGAAGATAAATACTGATTTTGCTCTTAAAAGATCTGCAAATTCTCAAGATTTATAAATTCTATTTGGATCTGTAATATGAATATCAAAATAATTCACATTAGTTTCTTATGTTTCTGCTAAAATGACTGTGTTCTCTTTATTTTTCCAGGCACCAACTGATAAAGGCTTGCACATTAAGAGGCTATGGTTTCCTGATTAGGCCACAACTAGCAGAGTAATGGGGTGATTTTCTTTGGAGTCTGCTCTGAAATATCATCCTACGTGGCCGTGGCATCTTGCTGTTCTCTTTAGAGCACTAAACAAGACCAAATCTGTACAAGATTTAGCCTAGGACTGGAGGGAAAGAAACTGAAGGTTTCTCATTTGTATTTGAATAAACAATGTAAAAGACAGAAAGGATACAGAATCATTAAGAGGTACAGATTTATGAGAAAAGCATTAGAAACCCAGAAAAGCAGTGATAAATAGCTACAGCTCTTTTATAGTCATACAGAACGCTTCCAGGGTGGAAATGTGGCTGACAGAGAGACACCCAGACAGCTCATTTTATTCCTTAAGTATTTACTAATAGAAGAATATTATTTGGATTCACCTGGGCTCAACTCATCTGGAACCTTAATATATGCAGAATCTCTTCCACATCACCATGCTTCAAATACACGAAGATAGTCACCATGCATCTGAGTTCAGCCAACCCTCATGCTGTGTGGTTGCCAGAGTTCCTCCCTGGCATGGACTTCAGTTTGTCAGTGTCCTTTTAAATGCTGGGTCTTTGAACTGAACATAATACTCCAGATGTGGTCTCCACAGTGCAAGGTTCAGAGGGACTATTGCCTTCCCTGATGTAAAGCCCACACTTTATTAGGACCCATGTTAGCTCACTTGACAGCACAGGATATGGTGAGCTTCCAGACAGCTAAAATCCCAAGATCTCTCTCTCCAGCTAAGCTCTTTTTAAGCCAGGTTTCCAGTATCTTGGAGAAAAGAAATTTCTTTGATGAACCTATAAAAAGAATTTCCCACTTCTTGATGTGTTCTCTCTTTCTGCTATTTAAAGCTTTAGAAGATAGTTGCTTTCCTCATACAACGTGTAGTTCTTTTTTTCCTGTTTATTTTCGTAAATATCTAAATTAGGTGTTAAAGAATTTGAGAGGGCAGAATGAAGCCTTCTAAATCATTCCTGGATATAGCCCTTGGCTTAACCTTCCCTTACTACTCAGCTCACACTGCATGCCACATTGAACTTAATGTATCATTCAGGCTCTTATTTTAATTTTAAAGGACTGTCTCTTCTATAAGTCTTGTTGAAACTGAGATAGAGTCCATGCTTAACTTTTTCTGATGTTGTTATGCAAGAACAAATTTAAATTATATTTTCTGACTTGATTTCTTCGCGAATAACCCAAGGCCACTTCTTATGATTACTCATTCCTTTAGTAACTTATTCAGTGATACAATAAGTTGTCCAGTGAAATAGAATTTTTAAGGTAAAGGCCTCACCACCACTTCACTGATTGATCTTCTTTCTAAAATCTATTCTTTTGTGGTTCCAGAAATCAAACCCAGGGCCTTTCACATACTTGGCAAGTGCTCTACCACTGAGCTACATCCCCAGGCCAAAGTTTTTTGACATTGAGATACCCATTCTTGTTTTTCATGATGTTTCAATGTCTGCTTTAAATATTTTCACACATGTATCATTGTTAAAAATACAATATGCGATTGCATCCCCCGAGGTTCTCAATTCAGCTAACAGTTCTCTCAGTCTGTGAACCTAGGTAACCAAGTGTTTCTGAACAAGGAGAAACCCTGGGAAAGGTGCTATGGAAAACTGTCACTAGAGGGCTACAGAGGGCCGAAAATTACGTACAGGATGGCGTGACCTGGTTGGTCCAGTAGGACCATTCTCTGTGGGCTAGAGTGCCAGCCCTCAGTAAGAAAGGTAAATCTCTTAGGCTTACCTCCAAATTCTAGGTTCAGTACAGTTCATATAAGAACTTGGATAAAACGGATATGATCAGCCAGTAAACACAGCTGAGTGACAGCAATGATGGAAAGTTTTAGGAAATTTGATATCAATGCCAGACAACAGACTTGACACTGGAGTCTTGGTTGAAGTCTGTACTCAAAAATAAGATCATAATATTAAACATTCAGCAATAATAGCTATAACATGTTGAGTGCCTACCACATGTCTAGCAAAGAGGCAATAATATCTCCCATTTTTGGAAGTCAGTAAAGCAACATTATCCTTATGTCACAATCAAGAAGCTGCATACCTTATTCTGGGTATAAGGGATTTAAGTGAGAAAAGTAGCATCTGGGAGGAGATCAGTTGAGGGGCAAAGTGTGTATTTGCCCTGCTGAAAAGCAGCAGAGTATACTGATTCAATAATTAGAACTCTAGGAAGAGAGCATAGGAAGAGGTTTTTGGTGACATGTTCCAAAGACCTGGCCTCCTTCCTCAGGGGCTCTGGAGGGTGGACACATCTTCCTATCTAGCTTAGGCTTCTTTATGCCACTCATATATTTCCTCAGTCTTTCACAATTTGAAATTCATTCTGCTTTTATAGACAATGCAAACAAAATACTGAATAATATGTTCTATTTTCTTTAGTCTTCAGGTAAATATATATTTTGTAAACATAATACATGGGATTTGTTTTAGTTCTATGAATTTAATACAATGAGCACACAGAAAATTCTTGGTAACAATTTGACTTTCAGGTAGAACCTGAACCTCATGGCCCATATATTGGGGACATAGTGTGGCACTATGTTGATTTAAAGGAAAGGCTATAAAGTAGTTAAGAGGAGGAAATGTTTCAAAGTATAATGGGAAGATTTTCAATTTTAGCATCTGTAAAACTAGCATCAGAGAGGTAGACAAGAGAATTTCAGGATAAAGTGATCAATGGCAGCCTAATAAAAAGATTTAAATAATACAGAATCTTAATTTACCAGTGAGTACAAAGCATTCTGAAAGAAGAGAATAAATTAAAAAGTAGCTCAAGAAATGATAAGGTCATTGATGTAGAAGATGCATGACATACTTTTAAATAGAATGGTTTCAGAACTCAGATTCAAAACTGCAAATATTTTTAATTAGACTGAAAGAATTTAGATCAAGGAATAAAACTACATAATGAGTATGGATCCTTATAGTTTTACTATTCTAGCTTTCCAATATCTTTCTCAGCAAAGAGGAAATTACAACAATAAATTACCACTAAAATCTATTATAAATTTTGTGAAGGGACTTCCTCTGATATCCTAATCACTGAAATTTCATTAAATATTCAAATACATATATCATATTTTATTGTATAAGAACCATTAATAGTCTCCTTTTTGCTTCTCTGCTTCCCAGTATATATGAATAAAAGATTCCTTGCAATTAATATGTTTTCCTTCAAATTTTTAGGCACTATTTTCTTAACAGATTTTTGTCATTCCAAAAAAACCACATAATTTTCAAGAAGTAGGAAACAGAAAAAATTTCAGGCTTATGAAACCTATAATCCATATTATTTGCTTATGTCTTTATTTTTATAATGTAGATTTTAAATAGCTGTAAAAACATAAAATGTTTCAGATTTTGCCTCAAACAAAAGATCTATATGTTTTAAGAAACTAAAATGTCTTCCTTCATTGAAGATTAAACATAGAAATATATTTGAAAAGCCCACCTCATATCCCTTAACTCTCACTGCACACATTGTCCTAAGGATAAAGATTTCTACAGCTGTTACAAGCATCACCCAAAGGTAGGGGTTTCTTTCATAGCAACGGGACAGATGAATCCAGCTCATACTGCAGCAGTCTGCCAACATCCTAGTGCTGAAAATAGGCCATACTTAATGTGGGGATCTTCCTAAAATGTCCATGGACACCTAGCATTTAAACCCCCAGGAGCTGGAGGTCTGGAACAGCTCAGAAAGATTTTCAATTTGTTCTAATTCAGAAATGCTTTTCTATTTGCTGTCTGTGAAAGTAGGAGGGAAATCATCATTAATGGTTTTTATACTTCAAGATATAACATATATATTCAAAGATTGAGGGAGATGTCAATTTCTTGACTTTTTTTAGCGTATGTGTGCATACTGCATCTGTTTCCAAGCCCATGCCAAGTGGAAAAAAATAAATTATTGAAAAAAATCTGAGGAAAAGGAGATCAAGGTCCTTCTACCACCGGCAAGAGATAATGAAAAGGTAAATTTAAAACATATGCACTAATTGCGAGGAATACAGCAAAGCTACTTCTCAGAGTTTCACCAGGCCCAACAGCAGTAAGCAAATCTAGTTTCAGAAGTTCCTTGAGCAGCTACTAAAGCTTTGGAACACTAACCTCCTCCTGCCCCACCACCGGGTTCTAAGTAAAAGCTGTCAGACAAAATGGCCAGCCTGGTTGTTACTTAAATATCACCTCTATGTCAGTTAATCAACTTTGCTTAGGTTCTAAATCTACAGGAAGTCATGATAACCTAAATGTACAACTAAATATTAAACGAGGGGGGAAAGGCTGCATGGAAATACTCAGAAGCCCAGCTTTTATGCCACCCTGTAAGACTGAGTTGTGACTTTTATTACAAAAAGAAACTGTTAGGATACAGTCAGCCTGGTATTTTCAAGCATCAAATTCACAAGAGTAAAGTTCAGCAAATACCATGCAAATTATAATGACTAACATCTGTGAAGTGCTTTTCCGGTCTACATGTTGCTTTGTTTAACCTGCATAGCTGTTGCAATCCTCATTTATGGCTCAGGAAACTGAGACTTAGAGAAGTAAAGGGATTTAGTGAAAGCACCTAGCAAAAAACAATGTTTTAAGCCATACATTTCAAGTCCAAATGATGTTTTCTGATTCCAAATCTAGTGTTATTTCTACTACACTGTGCTGAATATTCAAAAATGTTTAAATACAGTACACATTGTAGAAACAATATTGTTGAGATCATATCTTTTAGTATAACTTGAAGAAAATTTTGCTCTTTGGTATCTTCTGGCAATAGGAGTTATGATCTAATATTTTAGGAAGATATTTCTAATTCACTTACACTATGGAAACTGAATCCTTGAAAATGCTATTGAAATCCATTAAAACACTGTTATTTGGTTTTACTTGTTATAAAAAATATATACAAATATATTGTTTTGTTCTATGTTCTGAAGCCTATAGTTTGGGTAGACTGTAGCTATAAGGAAAAATAGACCCCTTCCCCCAGAACCCGAGGTTACTGACTTATGCCTTACACAGAAGAGCAATCAAGTCACAAACAATATAAGGCATTAAGAAAAACTTTCACATCAGACTTATCTTGAACACCTTTCCTGAAGATGTTGACCCAGTGCTCAGTTTTTTGAACTAAAGGATGCATATCATTCAGATGAGGGAAAACTATGACCTTGTCTTAGATAAAGCAATCTCTAAGATAGTTAACATGTTCTTATGCTAAACACATTTGGGCTCACACTATTTTTTAAAGGTCTGAAATCTTCCTACAGTGAAAATATTCAAGAAAAGTTAAAAGCAATTATCTCAAAATTTAAAGAAACTATGTTCAATCTTGCTCAGGGAAAAATATGGAAATATTTAGTTAAAATGGGAATAGTTTATAAAGTTCTGAATGTCTAAATTAAGAATCTTATTTTTTAAGCATTGCAAAATGACAATTTAGATCCATGACTTTAATAGAAACAAAGAATACAATTAGCAAGTACTGCTTTTGTAGATTTTAATGTTGTCCACCAGTGAAAATAAAGTGACTCTTCTCTTTGGTCTTCACATTAAGTAGCCATAAATAAAGAAACCAAATTATCCTTTATCCTGGAAGATACATTTTTTGTTGTTGTTGTTGTTCTGTGAGACAGTAATCTTCTGCCTCCAACAGTTTGACTAAAGTACTAAGATGTAGAATAACCATTTCAGAACATAACTTAAACATAACATCACACTTGCACAGCAAACCTTCCAGTGGCATCCCATTCCATTGCGCCATGGAATTTCAAAGATTTTACAGGGGCTTCCAGACCAGCTGGGATCTGGCCTCTCTGTTCTCTTTTCCTGCCACACTATGATCCCAGCCATCCTATGGGACCATTTTCCAAATGTGCCAAGCCAGCTCCATTCCTAGGACCTCTGCCCCAGTGCTCTGTCAGCCTGGACCCATTTTTGCCTACTGTATTCTTCATTTCGTTCAGGTCTCCAGTCTTCCTCTTCATAGATACTTCCCTCAAGGGCTCTTTAGGAAAAAGTAATTCCTCGCAGTCTTTTTTCCTTAAGTAGCTTTATTTTCCTTCATATTACTCTCTTGACACTGTATCATATTTTTATTAATATAAGACTCCAATACAAAAGTACCATTTTATAGCTTACAAACATCCAAACATCAGAAATTGAAATGATAACAACCATCTATTTATCTTCATTGATGTATATCACTTAAAGAATAAGTGAAAAAATGTCTTATAAATGTCCCCATCTTCCAGAGTGGAAAATACAAGACAGGTTGGCCTATTCTATCTGATTTTATCTATTCTGTTCTATTGTGCATATTGTACAAGCAGCAGTTATCATGAGCTTCCGTTTTTGTGTAACAACAATGTATTTGTTATGTACAAATTATAACTTTAACCTGTAGTATAGCTTATGAAAGCTATAGTGCTTCACTGATATTTATTTCACCTTGAGCTCTTACTTATAAACCAATCATGATAAAAGGAAAAAAGGTCCAAAAACAAAAAGGTCCAAAAACAAAAGATGAAGGAAATAAAGGCTAAGGAATAAGCTGAGTTATGAAAATGATAGTATATGGTAAGGGCTAAACCCACTGAGCAGAAGGGGCGCAGAAACAGTGTGACTGAAATTCAAAGTTGGTCATGAAGGGGAACTTTCCTAGTTATACGGTTGAGAATAATTTTGCACTACATACATTCCAGAACTATTTCACCTGATTCTTTTTTAAAATGGAAATTACCTATTGAAGATCATCTCCTCTAACAGCAGCTGAACATGATCAAGCGGACCATGTCTACAACAGAAGGAAACTCATTCCCTAATTGTTCAAGGATAACAATACATCATCTTACTTAACAGAAGACCAGTGAACCTCTGTTTATTTTTCTCTGATTTTAATCAGAATGCTAATATGTTAATGAAATAGGGAAAATAAAAATTCTTTCCATTTATAATAAGTAAAGATTAATGGGGTTTATTCAGTAAGCACAATTGTATGGCATGGAAGGATTTGATTGAAGACAAAAATATAACTTTTTCCATAAGACTGTACTAATATTCAAGTACAAGTGGATATAAAACATGTGGAAAACCTCACAGTGTATATTTATGTTCCCATGCCAACTATACTCAAATGGTACTTGCTGGGCATCCAGTCTGATGACAATTTCTCTTTCTCTCTCTGTTCTTATCATTATATTTTCAACTGGCTTGACTTGGATTACTCTTTAATTAGGTGGAAAAGGTATAATTTAAGCTAGACCCAGGCCCCATCTATTAACCAGCATGGGATGAGTAGGAAATGGACAATTTAACAGACATATTGAAATATAGTAATTTTGGAGCATTGGAGTTGAATATATATTTACTTATAGGTCTAAGCTGGAAAATTAAAATATCTCATGTAATTTCTTTGCCTAAAAATATGAAATATTGGGGAGAATAGTAATATGAAAACTACCTTATGAAAACATACATTTTTTAACAGTATAACAAAATGTATTTTCATAAGCAATTATGGGCCAATAATACAATTAAATTAAATACCATACTTCAAAGCATTCTGCATAGAGAATTTACAGACATTTATTTAAATATAAAATCTAGTTGTTTAACAAAATATGTTAAAAATTACAGTTTAATTTTCAAAAGTAAAGAACCAAAGTATTAAATAAATCACTTTATGGCACAAGACACCATAAACTTAGCTATGCAAACAGCAAGTAGATATCTGTGCTAGAAGAATGGAAAAAGAAATTAAACTAAGCCAAAACTTCACAGATTGGGAATTTAGAAATAGCTGGTCAACTGAGGCCTCATAGTGGCCTTTGAAAAATCAAGGTTTTTTTTTTTTTATAAAAAATTCCAAACATAGTATATTTATTCTTTAGTAAAACTTCTTTCCTTTGATAAGTGAAAATCTTGCCATTTTTTCATCAGACTTGTGAAAAATACCTGTTAATTTCTTAAAGTACTGTTGTGACCCTTTAGATGCAGATTCAGCTGCATTTCATGGCAGTTTTTTTCCCTCAGTGAAGCTGGGGCCCATAACAGTGAAGACAGTGAAACATGCTAAGATAAATATTGGTCTTAGAGAGATTTTATTCATGAATAAACTGGGAATTATTTATTGACTGTGTACATTTCCAGGGCTAAAAAGAACTAGATAGACAAAACCCCTGCTCTAGAGAGTGAACCATTTATGATACAGTAGGTCAAGCACTAATACTGAACCACTATGACCCCTCAATTACCTTTCAAGCTGTGTACAAATACTGATTTCCTCTGTAAACACAAATAAAATATTTTGTTATGGACACATTTTTTGAATACTCATAATAGGTACTTTTAAGTCTGTATGTGGACAAGAAATACACTTTTCTTTCTAAGACTATGTCAACTACTTTGTTTTCCATTTCAGGTTTTCTAACATACTCTCCACAGTTCTGTCCGACCCACTGGCATTCTCTGTGACACTTTGTGACAGAGTTCTATTTTTCATTCCTGCTGTCCTTGCCACGCATTCCTCTTTGTTACAGCCTGGTCATCTGGGCTTTTCCATCTCTGCTTGTTATGCACTTCCTCAAAAGTTAGATCTTCAATAAACATAACTCATTAGGATTTCTGATCAATCTTTCTCCTCTTTCCTTTATTTCCTTCCTTCTTTCTTTCTCTCTCTCCTTGCTTTCTTTAGCCAGCTTTATCAGAAAAAAAGAAAGAAAAGACTCAAATTCATGCATTGAGGAATGAAGGGTGAAAGCACTACAGATTCTGTGGAAATTCAGAAGTTCATCAGTACTACTTTGAAAAACTTTCCTGTCATAAGATGGAAACCATAGAAGAAACAGACAGATTCCTAGATACATATGAATTACATAAATTGAATCAAAAAGTATACAAATTCTAATTAATCCTATATCAGTTAAGGAGATTGAAAATGTAATTAAAACCTTACCAACAAAGAAAAGCCCAGATCCTGATGAATTCACTCCTCAATTCTACAAGAAATTTAGAGAAGACTTAACGCCAATATTCTTCAAACTCTTTAATGAAATTGAAATGGAAGCAAAACTTCCTAACTCATTCCTGGAGGCAACTAGTACCTTGATACCAAAGCCAGAGTAAGACCAAACCAAAAAAGAGAACTACAGACCCATTTCTCTAGTGAACATAGATGCAAAAATCCCCAATAAGTTACTAGCAAAAAGAATTCAACAAATCACCAAGATTATATACCATGAGCAGGTGGTATTTATCCCAGGAGTACAGGGGTGGTTCAACAGATGCAGATCAATAAATGTAATATACCATATCACAGAGCCAGAGTAAAAAAAATCACATGATCATCTCAATAGATGCAGAAAAAGTTTTTAATGAAGTCCAGCACTCACTCATGAGAAAAACCTAACAGAAAATTGGAACAGATGGAAAGCTTTCACTGTAAAATCACGAGCACAGGAAAACAACCACAAGTGTGCAAAGTGGGCTTTCTGATTCCAAGGGGATGATTCATTTGTCTGTTGAGCACAGCGATTTGCTTCTTTTGTGTTTCAGTTGTTTAAAAAGTAACTAACTTGCAAGAAAGACTACAAATTGCTTATGTGAGGAAAAACTTAAAAGTGAGCTAGAATTTCATGTATAAAGCTGAGATACCTCTCTATTTCATGATGCAATGCAGTCTTGAAATATTTATGAATAAGTGACTAACAGCACAAGCACAGAGACCTAGGACATCCTGTCTGTTAGCATCTTCTAAGTTAAAGTTTTTGTGATTACTATTCTATGTTCCATGCTGAGATGCTCAAGAAAAACAACTTCATATTGAGTGGCATATATAAGTGTGGCAAATCTTTTTAAATTTGCATGTTGTTTTTGAGAACCTTTTGGAAAGAGACTGTAACCCAGCATATGGAAAATTATAAATGCAGCCTTATTTTGCCTGCAATCTAATTAGGGATGCTATCCAGCTGTTGCTACTGCCAGAAGAGAGACTACTTCCTCCAATCACACTTTTCCAAGTGTACCATCGAAAATCAAGCTGAACACCAGACCTGCTGGTGCAACTTGGCGTTAGACAATCTGGTAAAAAAGAAGAAAAACTGGCCATCTTATGAATGTTCTTGAGCATAAAGTGTTGCCCTATAAAAATCCAGTCTACTTGATGAATGAGGTATAGAAGAAAAATTGGGGTTAAGAAATTATGTGCAATACCAGCAGCACACTGTCATCAGTTTCATGACTGTAGACAAGATGTGGTCTAATATTTACCTGGGTGTACAAAAATTAAGGACTACATTATTTTTCTATTTGTATTGTGTTCCCCATATCAGACACATGAGAATCATAGAAGATCTTTGAACTCTTAGCTTTGATAAGCACCAGGTCCTTACATCATGGATTGTCTACTTTTTTCTCTATGGATAGTAACTTTAATATTTTGTCCTTAGCAGTTACCTACATCCACAGGTACATGCAATATATTTTAAGGCACAAGGATCTGGAGTAGGACACTGTATTGATGTGGTGCTTCAAGGACAAGCACATTTCAAATAGGCTGAGAAGAGTGTTTTTTCATTTCTTTCATCTTTTGCTTTCCACGATTTACCTTACATGTTCTAATTTGCCTTCATCCATACCTTCAAGCCTGTCTATCTTGAAAATACTCTGCTTTTGAAGAGACTACTTTTTAACTTACTACAGAATTGCTCTCTTTTTTGTTTCATGACCAAATCCCTCCTACCAGTTACACCTCTTACCATTTCTACCCCACCACCAAACTTTCTTTCCATTTTTTCCCTTCCCTCTCCCTCCCTCCCTGTTCCCCCTTCCTCCCTCTCTCCCTTCCATCTTCCTTCCTACTGAGCTACAGCCTCCTCAGTCCTTTATTCTTTTAATATTATTTTGAGACAGGGTCTCACCAAGTTGCTGAAAGGCCCAGGCTGAGTTTGAATTTGTAATCCTCTTGCTTCAGCCTCCCACAGTACTAGGATTACAGGGATGCACCACCAGCCCTTTTGATAATCCTCTAGAATCAAAGCTATTTGTTTTTTATGAGTAGGGTGATAGAAATGATCTTTCTCCTTAAATTGAAATTAAAACCACAATAAAAAATTTCAAGAACTAGAATTGTCTGAAGAGAACATTTCTTTTTAGGCCAGTCTTGAGAAATTAAGTAATGTGCCTTTTGTTGCTATGGATTCTTTCCTGAACGGCTCACACAGAACATAAACCCTGCAATCCAGCAACACATTGTGGAAGGAAAAAATTTCTGTGCCCCTAGACCAATGTTCTGTCTCGTTAGCAGCTCTGCCTCTAAATATGCATGACATTTCCTTTCAAAAATCTTCTGTTTAATGTTTCAAATGCATGGACTCATTATGACTTCAGGACTCAAATTCCCTAATATTGAGTCATCTGGCCAAACATGAGTCATAATAAACTAATAAAACACTCTGAGCACTTAGCTATTTGAACCTCAGGGACCTATGTAAACCTGTGAACAATTTCCCAGTGTCAAGGGAGATGGAATTTTTAGCTGTTAGGAGGCACTGGGGGAAGAGAGAAATAGTACTTCATGGCTTTCATGTTTATTTTTTAATTTATAGTTATTAGGAGAGCCTCTGATCTATCATTTTTTATTTTAAAACGTTACAATGATCATGTGTAGCATTTAAACCAAAATTTCACAGGTAGTCACTGCTTTATTTCATGTTAATTTAATATGATTTTTAAAGATGCTTTGGCAACTCAAGCAAACATGGGATTAGCTGTTTCATCAGAATGTTTGCACTGTGGGTACTGTCACATGGTATTTGGTTTCTGAAAGATGGCATGAAATTATGCCGTAAAGTCAGAATAATACCTTGTATTTTGGCTACTGCCTATTTTGATTCATGTTACTGTGATCTACCAGCCATCCAAACAGAACTTTTACTGGAAGTTTTCCTCCATTTGAAGCATATGTTCATCGGAACATTAAGTCATGTTCCTCCTATCACTGTCTCTTGAATTTTTGTTCTCTTTTCCATTCTTATTGTTATCAATATTCTTTTCTTCTCAAACCCAATCACTTACTGATAATTTCTATGTTGTAGGGTTAGAGAAATGATAATGAGATACTGATAACATAATAAGGAGGCAATAATGTGAAAAGTGAGGAACTGAGAATCAATAGCAATAAGCATTTCACAAAATACACATGAATGGAGAACAATTCTAGTGGTAATTTTCTACATCTGTTTTGTAATACCCTTGTGTATGTATAACTTAGCCATTTAATAAAAGTTTCCTTGGACTCTTTCCTCACACTGGGTTACTGAAGTGCTACTTTATGACAAGAGAAAGACCTGAAAGTCTGACATTATCTACAAAATCTTTTGTACTTTCCAGAAATTGTTGGTTCACTATTATTTCCCACATACCTCCCTGCACCTTGACATCTCCATGGTAGCATGATAATGCCTTAAAATTATTATTACTGAACTGCACCTTCTTAGCAGCTGTACTTCATTCTGGTATAGGGTCCAGAATGAAAGCCATGCTTTGTGAAAGAATATAGTCAAAGCATTTATTTAAGAATTGAGTGACTTTTTTTGCTCTGGTTGTTGAGTCAACCATGTTATATTTTTTGACATGATGTCTGTCTTTTGAGCACAATGACATTATCAACATGGCACTCATTTGTTTCATTAAGTCAGCAATTTATCTTCCTTGATGGGGTGGACAAGAATCCTCAGAGTGGATTGAGGCCTGAGCATTTCATATGATGAGACAGCAGCCCCACAGCTTGGGCAGAAGTGCCCTGTGCCCCCTGGCAGGAAATGGGTGGTGCCGGAACTTTTCCAGCAGCTCTGCTTTTGTCTATTTTATATACCAGGTCATTTTTTCAAAGAAGTCAGTTGAGTGAAAAGTTCCACACTGAAAATGTATGTGTAAATCATAGAAGAAGTCTTAAGTCCAACAATGAAATAAGGCAGTTTACCAATGGCAGGAAAACATATGTGAATCTGCCAGCTTCTGTAAGTTAAAAATAAGCACTGAGGGAAAGAGACCCCAGTGCTGTTCCGTGTAGATTGCAGGAGTGTGACATTCAGGCGTAGAGCAGGCTCCTGCCCAGTGAAGTGAAATAACAGTTCCATGACAAGTGATCACAGCTTGCATGAAGTTTCACACAGATTTAAAATCAAGGAATTTAAGATTAAGAAAAACCCGCTGACAAAAGATCAATTTTTAGAACTTCACAGGGAGGGAGCCAGGTATGGTGTGCATGCCTTTAATTCCAGGACTCTGGAGGGCTGAGGTAGGAGGGTCACCAGTTCAAGCCTAGCCTAAGCAATTTAGTAGCTTGGTGAGACCCTGTCTCAAAATAAAACATGAAGGGTTGGAGTTGTAGCTCTGTGAAAAGGCCCTGGGTTCAATCACCAGAATACAAAACACAAATAGAGGGATTTGAAATTGTATATGATGTCTTAGACTCAGCATTCTTTAAGAAAGTAAGGAAAAATATTCTTTGGCATCAAAGGGAGACTTTTACAGTGCTTGTCCTTAAAATCTAAGAAAGAGAATATTTTGGATAATATGCTATACTGGGCAAAGGTTGGGCATCTTGATTTCCAAACTAGGTGTGGCAACTATGGTGAATTTATTGCAACAGATACTTATCTCAATGTAAATTTTCTCAATGTCTGCACAGCTGTTAACTTGGGCCCAAAAAACCACACCCAAAGACAGCAGTGATACAATTTTCTCAGTGGGGTTCATCAGTTATTCAACAAGGGTTTTGCTCCTGGTGAACAAAGGAAAGATCACCATGTGGGAAAGTTTAAGAAGACAGAGAAAGCGAGAGAGAGAGGGGAGAGAGTATTTTCTAAAAATAAAAGCAAATGATAACATTTTTAGCCATTTTCAAATAAGAAACAAAAGGATGTTGCTCATTTTAAAAAATCATGCCAGAAGTAAATCTCTAAAAATCATAACTCTCAAGTATCACTCAGATGCACAGCCAACCAGTAATTACTATATGGATTCTGAATCCACAACAAAGGAAGCAATGTGTGCAAGTGGACAATTTCACATTTAACACAGCCACCCCTCTGAAGTAGCAGTATCTGCATTTTAATGGAAGCTGGAATTTCATGTTTTGTATATCAGATCTCCTCATTGGTTTTTTTCTCCTCCCCAACCGTGACCATGAGCCTCAGGTGGAAAGGTGAGGAGAACAGCAAAGTCATGCAGTCAATGCCACCGTGGAACAGCCCCGAGGCCAGACAAGCGCCCTGAGCCCACACTTCCACTGTCTTCTTTTGAATTCTTAGTAAGTGGCTGAGTCAGAAATCAAATACAGACTCAACTACTAAGACCCATCTACTATGCTAATGAAAAGACATAGCCATAACCACAGCCCCTCAAACTATAAAACAAGAGTCAGGTTAAGGAGAGAGAAACAAAGCCTATTATTCTTTGGTGGGCTTCAGAATTCAGAATGTAATCATCACACTTATGACCAGTCGTAATGCTTGAGCAAGCACTTTTTTTTTTTTTTTTGCTAATAGTTGAATGAATGTCCTCTGTGCTTCCCTTTCTTCCTATCCCATTTGGTGTGCATCAAACACTCTCATGGGGTGTATCTGTGGCATATACTTAGAATCCACCCTTCCTATCACTTCACACCCCACTGTTTCTCATACAGGTCAATGTAAGGGGCTCTTTAACAAGTCTTCCTGCTGAAACTCTTAAGTCTATGATGATCCTTGACATAGCCACTAAAGCAATTGTTACGATTTAAATTATCTGAAGTCTCTCTTGTGAGCTAAGATCCCTAGAGGCTCACGTCTCACTGAGGGGAAAGCCCTTGCCTTGATCTGCATCACACAACAGACCTGGCTTGTGTAATTGCTTTGACTCCACTTCCTCTTACCCTCCCTGCCTGCTCTCTGGTCCAGCCTGGCAGCGCTGCCCTCTTAAAGGTGCAAGGAAACACCAGAGGTGATCCTATCACAGGGCTATGGGTTTACTGTGTCCCCTCTTGCCTCCTTTATTGACCTCCTTTCCTGACCTCCATACTATTGCCCTCTCTGTGCCTATGACTCTATATTCTTTCTCTTGCCTTAAATTCCTTTATGGAGTATACTATGTATTTTACTTATTTGTGTCTCCTTGCACTGGATTATAAATAGTAGAACAGGACTTTTTGTACTGTTTGCCAATTAATATATTCCTTAGTACTTAAGTTAGTAGCTAGTAAGAACAGGTGCTCAATACTGAATGATCATTGAGCAGGTGCTCAATACAAATGAATAAATGAATGAATGAATGAATGGATGGATGGATGGATGGATGAATTTTAGGAAAATAAACACAAGACCAATTAAATCAAGAAGCATTATTTCAGAAAACATTAGCTGGCAATGAAAAATTTCATGAAGACTCAGAATTAGTCAATGTATGATTTTCTTATAGAATTTGTAAGGATATCCATTTAATCTTTGGAATCTTTATAAAACTGAGAAATTATAATATTCACCACTGTCATAGGTTTGTGGTAAGAATTAAATGTCATAACATTAATATTGGTTGCAAAAACTTTATTTTAAATTACTTTTTTGTTGTTGCAAAAACTTTATTTTTAATTACTTTTTTTGTTGTTTTGAGATCTGGGATCATTCAGAAGTCCATCAGAGAAGAGATCCAAAAAAGTTCTATTCTTAGAAACAAATCAGTGAACAATTTTAGCAAATCTTAGATCCAATTAACCCTATTTATGGTCAGGAACTTCTTATCTAATTCAAATGGTGATAGCATTTAAAAATAATGTATATATATCCCCAAACCAATGAAAACTAGATCAAAGCCATAACATTCTGATTTAAATGAGACTCTTTACTTCAAGTTGGCATGGTGACAGAAAAGCTCAAAAGAGAAATATGCCAAATGTTTACATCCCTGGTTCCTTTAATTACATGACTGAGTTCTCAGAAATTCTGTTGCTTTTTGCTCTTGAACAACTGCTTTGTCCAAAAATGGACTCTTTTTATCACTCATATTATGAGAGAGCAGACACACTTTAATGGATACCTGTCTCTTCTGAGAGACGCAACTGTGAGACCTCCAGCAAGGCAGTGTTTGAGGCAGACACATGAGCCACTGACTTGCTGCCTGTACAGTACTTAGACAGTTATGTGCATATCACAGGTGTTAAATAAATGGCAGTAGAAAGATGAGAGATAAAGATGGTAATAAACAGCGATGAATACCAGAGACCAGATCTCTGTTGCAGAGTTAGGCAGTGTGAGCCCCAGGTCAGCAACTCTATCATCACCACAGTACTTAGTACAAATGCAAAATCGAAGGTCCCATTCCTGACTTTCTACACTAAAACTTCCAGAGTGGGAACAATAATGTTTTAATGAGTTCTCCCTGTGATTATTATGTCTTGCTTACAGTTCTAAATGTCTGATTGTTCATACTTAAACAGTTAAAATCAGTAAGATATATGTGGAAAGAATATTAAAACTTTTCAATGTCAGAATATTTTATAAGAAATGGATAACTGTTGCTTAAAAACAGCCACCAAGATAAAATTGAAAATCTAGTTTAAATACCTTATAAAACATACATTTGTTTAATGTTTAAGACAGTATGATAATAACATTAAAGCATTTAGTTACTCACTTTAAGAAAGTGTATTTTCTTAATGGTTTAAGAAATCTAAGAAATTCTGAAAGGTAAACTATTACTGTCATACCTGATTTGCATATGAAACAAATGAAGAGCAACAACTTACTTCAACTTTCCAAAATTGTATGGTAAAGCCAGTTTGAAAATGAATATCTGGCTTTCTAGAATGACTATACTTATTGTTGTTTGCTTCAATAACATTTATACTGCTTTCTACTCTAATAGTAAGCTGTTCAGATCTGCCAAACCCATTCTGTCAACTCAGTAATACAAAAATCACTGTGGAAATTAGAATCCTAGCTTCTCTGCTTACTGTGGGGCATTGGCTACCACACCAGACTTCTCTAAGCTTGAGTTTTTCAAGTGTAAAATGTGGATAAATAATGATTATCCCAGAATTCTGAGGTTTAAAGCTATATAGAGATACAGATGTAGATAAAGTCAATGGAAGATTATGTTACAAAGTAATATACATAAATATATTTCTTAGTACTTTAAATCCTTTGGCTAGAAAAATATGCAATTAGGTTTTACAGGTTAAAAAGACAACCAAACAGCAATCAAAGTAAAAAATTGATTTCAAGTGTTTGAATTTATACTTTCAAATGTGCTAAAATATCTACACCATATTAAAATTTAATTTGATGAGTCTGAGTTGCTCAATTCAAATACATTTAATATCATCTTACCCTTTTAAAAACCCACTGTCTTCAAATACTAGAATACATATTTAACTCTGAAGATAGTTTTAGAGACTAAATCAACAATAAAATTTTCTTTGACTCCTTCAGAATAAGGATTATGGGATTATCTTCTTATATATATCCAATTATCTTCTTATATATATATATATATCCAATGAATTCTAGATTCATTAAAACCATTGTATAGATTACTTGTGGTAGAAATTGAGTACAGAGGTTTACTATCAAATTTACATGAATGATTACTATGGTATAGGTTAATAAATGAAATGGGGTTAGCATGTGCAGATAACTCAAGAAATTTTGCTAGATACAAGTTGGGCCAAGTCTGGTGCTCACGTTCTTTTGGCTTATTTTTAGATAGAATGAATTGAAAATCACTTATGTACACACAGAAATGATTTGGTAGAGAACAAATATCAGTAACAAATGGGAGGGAAGGTAAAATAATATGGAAATTATGTCCCAGAAGACATAAGAAGGAGCTTAGGGAGGCTGGGTCTTTCACTGATGGACACACTTCAATACATTCTGGGAGGAGCAAGGCAGAAACACAGCTGGTAGGGTGGTAAAGTTGGCACTGGTAATACAAAAGAGAAAACTTTTTGTGATCTTTCAGTGGGATTCCAAAGTAAGGTAATGAGTGATGAGGGGATACTGGAAGTCTGAAGAGATGAGAAAAAATTGGAAATAATTCTGAAGAATGGAACATATAATAAAGGAAGGTAAAAGGACTGCTGAGCATTTCTGAATGTCTATTTTAGATTTATGGGCATGAATATAATTTCAAGTACTAGTTGCCACTCCAGATGTTGGGACTATATCCACCTGCTGGATGGACTTTCTTAGGTACTGAAGGTTTCCAAACAATACCTACCAAGCCTGTGGACCCTGTGCAGAGGACATTGGTCCTCCCCATACACACAAGGGCCAGTTCATTTCCATTCTCTTCCCAGCTCCTTTATGGTCTCCACCAGGCTTGAGGACAATCAAGTACTGAGAAAGCATAGCAGTGCATCTCCTCAGCAAGCGGACAATGACCTGGAGGTTATTTTCTGGCTTATTTCCCCACCAGGTCAAGTTTTTTAAAAAAATAATTTGGTTTCAGTAATACGGCAGAGACATTTTATTATTGATTCTGTTAGTGAGAGCAGGCTCCCAATCATTGTTATAAAATTGGAAAGAATGATAAGCACCATCTCTTTGAGCTATAATTCTCTCACTTATTTTTGTTGTCACAATTGTTACACTGAGGAAAAGGTGTGGGTTGCCTACCTATAGGTAAACCCAAAGGCTTGTCAGTGTTATCACAATTTCTAGTAAGGACTCTCCACATACCTATTTCAGAAAAAGTTTATAAAAGTAGCTGAAACTTTGGATTTTCTATTCACAATAAATCCCCAAAGAATTCAGTTAAACCTAAAACTAGAATGTATTGCTCATTTATTCTATGCCTAACAATGCTCCACTGACTTTTGCCAATCCAGTTTCATTTAATGAGGACCAGGCCAGGTGCTCGACTGTAATCCCAGCACTCAGGAGGCTGAGGCAGGAGGATAGTTGTGAGTCCGAGACCAGCCTGTGCTACAGAGTGAGCTCAAGGCCAGCCTGAACTGCATAGTGAGACCCTGTCTCAAAGACAAAAATTAAAATAAAATAAAGATAAAATAATACTACACCAGAAGGTAGCAGTCTGTTAAATTCTCATTCATCTCACTGGATGTGGGAACTCAGACTCTAACTCAAGGAAGGCTCACTGTGAGTGGGGAACTGGTAGCTATGCCCAGATATTTAATACAATACCCACTGCTTCCTCTGTATATGGTAGTTTCCAATTACACTTGAACATTTGTTAAGGTTGCTACCAATCTGAACATCTATGTTCACCTAATTCTTTTAAATATGGTAGGATAATATCTTAGTTGATGAGCAATGATATATGAAAATTGACCATTTTTTAGAAAGAAACCAAGGGTAAGGGGGCTGAGCTCTGTGGGAAAGGACAAGTTCCTTGGCAGCAATAACCTAAAGGGGGTGTTAGTGGAGAAGTCAGGAAAATTGTAGTGAAAGCTTATCAGAGGCTGAAATTTGCAGGACCTTACGGTCTTCTTAGGAATTAACCCAGGGTCTACAGAAAACGGAGGTTGCTAAAAATTTTAGGCAAGAGAGTGGCAAAATATGGACTGTGTTGTAGAAATCTCACTCAGGCCCCATTGCACAGTGTAAATGCAGATTTAGGTACCACTGTATCTTCACTTAGGAAGTCACTAAAATAGTAATCACAGAGCACATGAAGTCTTATTCACTTGAATCCTGGAACACTGCACTAATTCAAGACTATTTTTGTGTACCTACTTGGGGTGGTCCCTGGGGTGAGCTGGCACTCAGAGAGCAATGAGATATGCTGTTATTCAATAAAACATTTTAAAATTATTAATTGGAAGAATTTGAAGACTAATCACTGGCTTTTCCATTGTCCTATTTTCCATTCTTCTCATTGAGCATTATACTTTGAACATGACCATTTACATATTTCACTTGTCCCAGGCTCTGCAGGGTTCCAACAGGTTCTGGCAAGCATGACAAACAAAGACAATTAGAACAGTCTGCAAGTACACAAATTAAAAAAACAAAACAAAACAAAACAAAGCACTACCCCTAATCACCTTCCTGGACAGCTTAGAACTAACAGAATCATGTGGAAAAATTTGCCAGATAAAAACACTAAAATGAAAACATATAGGAAACAGTTTTAACTCTTTTTGTTGATGCTGGCTTCAGCAAAGAGATATTTGAGCTCACCAAAAGCTTTGCAAAAGCACAAATAAGCAGTTCTTGTAATATTCATATTAATTAAAAAGTATGGAGATATAGCTGTAACATAAAATCATTTTTATTTAAAATTATACAATATGTAAAAGTTCTCTAAGTATTTTCACGTATGTTTTCCTAGCTATCAGTGGAATAACTTTTAAGGTTGGAAAGGGAAATAATAGCATTTTTCTTTTTCTACGGAAGAAAACAATGTGTCTTAGAAAGATTAAATGACTTATTCAAGGTCACAGTCAGTCACCTGTTTGTTAAATCAACCCTGTAACTAATACTTCCTCACTATAAATTCTATGTCATTTCTGCTCTGTCACCTTGTCTGCTAGAGGGAAATAAAAAACCATTTATTCATCTATTCATTCATTCGTTGTTCACACACTTATTTAGTTCCTATTAGTGGAAAACATGGGATTGGGTACTGTTAGATTTATTGAGATCATAAATCCAAGTCTTGCTTCTCAGGGGACCAGTGAGGGAGGTAGACAGTTTAGTAAGAGCTATGAATACGTGAGAAATCATGCCTAATAAGGCAGTTAGAGAAAGAATTATGTAAGGTCGTCATTGAGATAAATTATTTCTGGCTAAGGAATGATGGAAAGCTGTATGAGACTGTGGTATTTTAGCTGTGTCTGATGACTGGCTGTCATTTAGGCAAAGAGAGAAACGGTGTGAATTCTAAGGAGTGGGGACAGTGTGAGAAAGAAAAGAGTCAAGATGTGTCACTGAAACTCCAAACTGTGCTCGATTATGGAGCACAGACTGAGAAGGTAAGAGGCTAAACTTTGAAGACAGGATAAACATGCTTACCATTTTTATAGGCAACACAACAAGTTTTGATGAAAACAGTAAGGGTTTTGTTGAAATTACGTAAGTTTACGTTCAAATATCCATTCTGCATCAGAGAAGCTGTATGATCTTTACCAATTCATAATCCCACTAAAATTTTTATATTCTATTCATGGAATGAGGGCATTTGTTAATATTTCATATATAATTTTCAAAATAATAAAAAATGTCTTACCTTCAGGGTGGATATGAAGATCAAATGACAGTATGTCTGAAAAGCAAGTGGCACATGAAGGACCTCAGTAAAACTTAATTTCTTTTCCCATTATTTGGTCATCAATAGGGGAGAAAGGAGGGTGTTTTCTGAGGGTGCTGAAGTAATGCGAGTCATGTTTCAGTAATGCAGTGTGTTGGGTGAATTGGAAGAGAGGGAGTAAAAGAACGAAGGTAGGAAGTCTTTTTAGAGCACAAAGGAGAAATAGATGCCTTAATGAAGTGACACTACTGGGAACACTTAATAATTAGTGTGCTAAAAGAATATGTCAACAAACTACATCAAAGTAAAATACAGGGAAAGATTAAATCAAAATTAATTCTAGAATACTGCTATAGGAAAAGAATAGAATGAAACCAAACTTTAAAAGAGCTTTCATACTGAACTCATATTAAAAGCTCTAAGGCTCTGGGTCCTCCATTTTGATCTCTGAGAAAAGTCACCGTATGAAACCAGATGTTCTCAGCCCTCTGCACTTGGATGCGTTTCTACCCTGGAGAACAGTTATTTAAGAAACTCAACAGTATTACCTGAACAGGGCTTCATTTCAAAGGGCACCTTTTTAAAAAGACTCACTTAACATTGGGGACTTTGATCATCAGGATGTGCCAATAGCTTACTTGACTACGATTCTACTGTCAGAAAACTCACAGGGTCAGACAGAAACAGGCACCTGTCTGTTGAATGATCTTGACCACTGAGCTATTCTTTATGAAATATGGTATATGCTGTAAAAACTGCCTTGTCCCCTTGTTATGTTAATTTTTGCAAAGTTGAAGTAAGGCTTGAAGGAAATGTCTAGTTCTTCTGAACATTTATTTTTCTAAATAAGTATTAATTATTTATAAATGAGTGAACTCTTAGCAACTTGTACTGAGTACTCTCTGGGTGTAGAATCCTACTTAAAACTAGACCTCGAATAAAAGAAATGTATGGAAGGAGGAGCATACTTGACCTTGACTTTATGAGCTGAGGGGAAATCTGTGTGGGGGGGGAGCGGGGGCGTGTACACAGACACAAAATGAACTCTCTAAACCTTGTTGCCCTAACCTTCACCTGACTCTTCCTTGTGAGATTTGTTAATCTCCAGAAACTAGTCATAATTAAAACCAAATCTTTGCTATTTCCTCTTGTGAAGAGCAAGGCAACAGTCAACAGACCAACTAGCTTTCCAGTTACAGTCTTCTAACCAATGCCAGGTCCTTCCCTGGTCCCTCATTCATAGATGACTCCAGCATCGGGCCACTGTTCTCTTCATAACTATCTTTCTCATAATTCTGAATATTAGAGATCTAGGAGAATGATCATCTAACACCACGTCCTTCTAATACCTTGCGTTCCTCATTTCAAAGGTGATTTCTTCCATCTTTCCTTGGCGCTTATTCTTTTCTCATTTCAACACTGTCCTACTTACAATATTTTGGTCACAAGCATATACTTCTCAATCACTATTATCTACCTTTTTAGGTTTCCAAATTTACTGTAGATTTCTCACATTACTCTAATCCACTTTTGATCCCCCCACAGTCTGCATTCAAATCTCTGTTCCGCCCTTCAATTCATTTGGGAAGCCCCCGCAAGCCAAACTAAGCCCACCTCTTGGCTATGCTTCACCTGCACACTAGCAACTGAGCCTGGCAGGAGCAAAGCAAATCAGTGGTGACTGTCTCTGTTAGAATTTAAGACCCTAAGTCTCAAGTGGGCTTTCATTAGTGCTCAGTGTATTTACCATATTTCTCTACTCAACTCACTTTGTCACTCTCCTAGAAAAGTATTTTGTATTGTCTCTCTCTTCATTCTCTGCTGATGATTTTACATATAGTACTTAGGAAAATAAGATAATTTAGAACAAAATTACCTTTTATAGCCCCCAAACCCAATCTTCCAAACTATTTGCATCTGCGCACTTGTATCTCTTCTTTCCTATTAAAATGAATAAACTGGCAAAGAACAGCCACAGCAATTTTGAAGAACAAGGAGGAGGGTATCCATTCTAGATATCAATGTTACAAAGCTGTAGTACCTAGAGGACTGTACTCTTGACACATGGATAGCCAATGGAACGAGATAGGCCCCGAAACAGCCCATACATGGATGGACGTTTATCAGATTCTTCAGATGTGGTACTGCAATTCACCTTCTTCATGACAGGGAAAACCAAAGAGATGTGCATTTGGAAAAGGTAGCTAACTCTGATTTACACCATACTAAAAAATTAATTTAAGATAAATTGAAGATAGAAATGTAAAAAGAAAATAATAAAAATTTTAGGGAAAAAAGACTATTGTCATGATGACTTATACTAAAATATCTTAAATAAAACATAAAATGAAAAAGAATGTAAACTGGATTATAATAAAGTTAAAACCTACTCACCAAAACCAAACCAAACCAAAACAATCACTATTAAAAATAAAAAAGAAACCACAGAATGGAAGAAGATACTCACAATACAAGTATCTGGCAAAGAAGTAGAATATTCAAATAATTACCACAAGTCTATAAGGAGAAGACAATCATTTAAAGAAGAAGCATGAAAAATATCTGAATAAATAGTTCTTAAGAGGGAACAGTGAAATGGTGCATAAAAATATAAAGACGTTCAACCACATTAGTTATCAGGGAAATGCAAATTTAAGCCAGTGTACAATGACCATAAACACTGACATGAAAAAAAAAATTTTTGGCAAGGATGCACAGCAAATGAAACTTTCCACACAATTGCTAGTGACAGCATAAACTGGTAGCATCACTTTGAGAATTGTTGGGCATTACCTGTAAAACCTGAACATAAACATCCCTACCATCCAGCAATTCCATTTCCTTCTAGATAGTCAATAGAAATGCATATACATGTCCACCCAGAACTTAGACAAGCCTGTTTATGCCAGCACTATTCATAACAGCCCAACAATGGAAACTACCCAAAGGTTCACCAACCTTAGAATGGATAAATAAATTACAGTATGTTTAAACAAAGGAACACTATCCAATAATGGAAAGGAACAAATTGTATCCCCAGGCAACAACTTGGAAAAATTTCACAAACACAATGTTGAAATAAGCTAGACAAAAAGAATAATTTCATTCATATAAAGTTCAGAAGTAGGAAAAATTTATTTCAATTATTGGAAATCAAGAGTGTTTATCTTTGGCAAGGAAGAGCAGTTAGGGGGTGCTTTAAATGAAATGAATTTGCCAAATATCTTATTACAAAAATGCATTATACAAGTAACCTTTGCATTTTTAAAAATGGTCAATATGGTTTTCAAGCGGAATAAATAAATGCATGTCCAAATTTTGCAAAACATTTTTTTCTGAAGCCTTAATTCAATGCTGTTATTAACATGTCATTAATGAGACACTTAAAAAACTAAGACTATTACCTTGAGGTAAATCAAACAAGGGCTGATCAAAAAGTAAGGTACATATTTAAATGTAAAAAATTATTATGGTATAAGACACATTGCCACTGATCACTCTCAAAATACTTACCCTTGCTTTAAATGCTCTTATCCCATTGGTATTGCCACTCTCTGAAGCAATTCTGGAAGTCCTCTTTCCTGAGTGTCTTTACAAGGTGTGATAAAATACATAGTGAATGGACTTCCCAGTGCCATTCAATGGAAAGGTAGGCTTTTAGGGACATTATGATTTGCCCTCATCCACCTTATTCATTGGATATGGTACCATGTGATTTCTGGGTCAACCTCAAAGTCAAAATGACCATGACAAGTAAATGTTTTGAACGGATTCAGGACACTGAGGCAGTCTAGAGAGCATAAAGAAAGACACTCAAGAAAGAAGACTTCCAGAACTGTTTCGGAAAGTGGCAAGAATGATGGGATAAGTGTGTTACAAGTGAGGGGGAGCATTTTGAGTGAGACGAGTGTACATGTGTCTTTTACTGTATTAACACTTTAAAAATTTAAACATTCACATATTTGTCCATGCACCTTCCTATCAACTTCTTATTTCACCAAGTCAACTTTGAATACCTAGGAGTGCTCTTTCTCCAAGTCAAGCAACTGGAATCTGCTATGTACAGCACATGCATGTAAAATAGGGGAAACACTACCAAGTAACACTTGGAACTGCACTAAGGATTCCGCGAGATAACACATGTCAAATACATCATCCAGGAACACAATGACTGTTCAGCAGGTGCCAGCATGTGTATTAATGCTCTTAATTTATTATTATTAGCACTCTAATCAGAATAACCTGACATACTCATTAAGTTACTAGTGATTTCTAGGCTCAAACTCAGACATTTTGAAGCTGAATAACTTGTTGAACACACAACTCTGTATGTTAACTAGTATTTTTGGTGCTTTGTCGCATACTCAAATTTGAGAACTACTATCTGGAGAAAGGGCCGTCTTATTTATTCCTCAGCTTTTGTACAAGATTCTGCATACAAATGCTGATTGGCTGATTAATACACAATAGTGCCAGGCTAAAAGATTAAAGGAGTCTGGAATGTATTACAGATTTGTGCAGCAGAAAATAAAGATAAACTTTTAAATTTGACTCCAGCAAAGCATGGAGGTAGTACTGTTTAGTTAGTAGTATCAAAAGTAAATTCATCTTTGATCATTTAAATTTTTTTTGGTCAGGTAAAGATATTTGAGTACTCTCACATAACCTCTTTCACATAACCTATTTTCCCCCTTCAAATAATTCAGTCCACTTGGGATTTTATTGCTTCCTTTTTTACTCAGAGGATCCAGAAAGCCTAGACATGTTCTCATAGAGAGGATAAATAACCATATTCTTTGGGCTCCACAGTGTTAATAGTAAGCCTGGAACTAGGTTTCAATAACCACTTTCTTTCTTACATCTGTGTTCATTTAAAGGAAAGTTCCAGCAATTTGTCTGAAAGGGGAACTACAAGTGAAACGTCTTCAGCACTTTAATTCAAATAGAAATTTAAATCAAATCACAGTAGCTACTTGAACTTTTTGGCTATAAAACAGTTGTGCAACTTGCTGTGCTGAGTAGAAAATTTTAATATGGAAAGAAATATTCTCATTAAATGTTTGATCACATGGAAAGTACAGAAGACTCAATCTTTCACCAAAGATAAAAAAAGGGAATTATTTCCAGCTTAGTTTTCTTTCATCTTACTAAGTAATATAAAGATTAAAAGATAAAAACTAGATATCTCAACAGTGCAAGACGTTTCAGAACTAAATTTTCTTGTTTGGTGAATACACTTGTTTGACTATACACTGTACTGTGAAAAATAAATTCACATCATTCAGTCACAAATTTTCAATCACAGTTGGCCATCTGTGCAAATCTTATTTCTATAAATTAGTTGAAGCAGTCTAGTGAGACTTCAGACACATTTGTTTTACGAGACAAATATAAGCATGGCTGGGATTAGGCATAAAGAACTTGACCTCCAGGCCACCAGATGGACCTTTTATTTTCCAGTCAACAATCTGCTCTTTTATAATCAAATCCTCTTGACTTAAAAATGCCACAATTAACCTTCAAGATCAGTCTGTATATGGGGTACTTTTTCTCTTTCTTTCCTCTTTTAGTTTAGAGTGATGCTAAATTTTGAGTTTGCTAGCAGTGGAAATTATGCTGTAAGCAAAAGTCTCAGCAAGACAGAGATTTCTACAAAATACTGTAGTCTTTACTTTTCCAAAGGATGCTGGCTACTCTGAAGAGATCCAGTTCCAAGAACAACTTAACCAAAGCAAAGGTTCCCTGTCCTGCAACTGAAATCCAGGCAAGGTCCACAGGTTGAAGCTTCTCTTCTACCTCTGTCTAGGAGCAACTTGACCCCAGCCTTCCTTCTTTATCTTAAATCCAGACTCAATTTGGACCCTGAAGTCAATTACCGTCACCCATCTTCTGATAGGATAGTGTAAAATAGAAAAGAAGTGAACAGAAGTGAATCACTTCAGTAGAAGATTTAGCTATGTAGCAAAGTGATGACAACATTAAAAACACTTCCCTTAAGCAGCCAGATAATCTGAATTTTGCCAGTTGCTCAGATTTCCAGACAGGAGAGGAGCAGTAAACTTCAGATGAAATCTAACCCCTGCCCACCATTACCACTGAATTTCCCTGCATTTTGAGAATTGTCTCACTAATTAAGTCTGTCTTCATTCATGATACCATAAGATAAAATCATCCATTGAAGACCCAAGCAGTGTCCTGTATACAACACATATATTTTACATTACCTTCCATTTGTGTTTAAGGTCTCTTTCTCTCTGAGATGACCCGGTGCTTTGATCATTCAGTTCTAAACTTAAGAACAACCCAAAAGTTGCAGAAAAGCCACACCTGAAACAAGATCTGAGTGTTCAGGAGGCAGAATAAATTTGGAATAGGAGACTTCTAGAATTCCTCCGGTTGGTGGAATAATGTTAACAGGTCCTGACCTCATTCAAAATCTCACAGGTGGTTCAGAGCATAAAGCAAAACTAGATGAGTAGAAACTACATTGTCTAGTAATTAAGACATTCATTTTAATAAGCTAACACCATACATCATTCATTCATTCACCATATTTTCTTTTAATCCCTTAAAAACAGAAGCTGGATTGTAATTAAAAGATTTCTCCAAGGCATGAATATAAGAAGCAGTAACTCTTACCTTCCAGTAATAAACTGACTCCTGGACGGCGTGCAAATGGGCTGGACATAGTAGTTCTCCAGTTTAACTCCTTGGGCAGCCAGCCTGTCCAGAGTGGGCGTCCTTATCTCAGAGCCGTGGTAGCCCACATCTCTAAATCCCTGATCATCCGCGAGGATGAAGATGAGGTGCGGCTGCGCGGGCCCGGGACTCTCAGCAGCTTGAGCTCGCCGGGACCCTTCCTCTTCCTTGTCCTCTAGGCCCTGGCCCCAGGACAGGTACGCGTAGGCCAGGAGGCTCAGGACCCAGCAGCCGGCCAGGGCGCCCATAGCTACGGCTCTTGCAGACCGGCCCGCGCCCGCGCAGTGGGCGGCGGGGGCGGGGGTCCCCCCCGGGCGGCCATGCACGAGGTCTCCCCGAGGCCCGGCGGCAGAGCCCGCGCCCCGCGCCCCGCACATGCACGCGGAGGGCGGGCCCGGCGAAGCTGCGCCCCGGAGAGCGAGCACGGCCGGGCGTCACCTGGGCCAGGGCCGCAGCTGCTGGACGGACGCTTGCCCGCCGGCCCGGGCCGAGGGAGGCGCTGCCGTCGCTCCTGCCCCCGGCGCCCTTCCCGCCCAGCAGAGCAGTTTCCGCACAGCGCAGACGTGAGTCGGTCCCCCCAAAACTTCTCTGAAGAACTAAGAAGCAAGTGAGGTCGCGGGTCCCGGGCGGGGAGCGTGGTGGCCTCCAGGCTGGGGGCCGGGCGTCCCGGGAGCGCGGCGGGCTCGTCGGGTCTGGTCCGCGCTCTGCGCTTCCAGGGTCCCTCGGGGTCCGGGTGCTCCAGGCGTTCGCGGACCCCGTACACCCTCCAGGCGGCCCAGTGAGCAAAAAAGCGCCTCCTAACCCTAACTAACTAACATAGCGCTCCCTCCGGCTGAGAACCCCGCTTCCCAGGACCCGGGGCGGGCGCGTGGGCCACCGCGGGGTCCCGCAGGCCGTGCGGTCGCCGCGGACTCAGCCCAGGCCCCGCGCCGCCTCCTGCCCGGGAGTCTCAGCCCCGCTCGCGCTCAGCTCCCCAGGAGGAGGCGGGCCGCGGGCGCCGCAGCCCTGCTCTCCGGACAGGCCGGGCGGGAGGGGGCCCTGCCTTCGCCTCCCCGAGAGGGGACCGTGGCGCCCGGGCGTCGCTGGTCTGGAGACCGAGCGTCCTCGCCCACCCCGGAACTTTCCTCGCTTCTGGAGGGAGTGGGGAGCGAGCAGGCACGTGGAGAAAGCCATAGCATACTTTCACCTTCCTCCTCTTGTGCCCGCACCCCACCCCACCCCATTTTCCTGCTCCTTTTCCACCCGCCTCTATTTTTGTTTAACAGTCCTAACTACAACTTTTAAAGTTGAATCACTTTGTCCAAAACCTGACAGTCATGGTCTGACTTACTCATTAGCTTCTTCCTAAGCAAAGATATTAAAATTGCTGCCCTTGCGCTCCTCTCTCCAGACCAACCCACAGCGGTCTCTACTCCAAGAACTCAAAGAGGCACCCTTTGCCTCCAAAACTGCTGCGTTCCTGCAGTGAAGAAACTGCCACTTCCTAGCCAGTGATTTGGGGACCTTCATCTTTTCTCATTTATCTTCCTTCCTCCTTCCCTCCCTTCCTTTCTTCCTTCCTTCCTTCCTTCCTTCCTTCCTTCCTTCCTTCCTTCGTCGCTCCCTCCCTCCCTCCCTCTCTTCATCCCTCCCTCCCTCTCTTCATCCCTCCCTCCCTCTCTTCATCCCTCCCTCTCTTCATCCCTCCCTCTCTTCCACCCTCTCTCCTCAATTCCTTCCTTGATTTTCTTTTCCCTCTTTTCGTCTCCCTCCTCCCTTTCTCCCCTCGTCTCATAAAACCATCCTAAGAGCTTGTTGGTTGAGAAGATCCGCCTGTTTTTACTAGAATCCTACAGTTTTAAAGCACTGCTAACAGGCAAGATGGGGATTTATGACATCTATGTAGAAGAGATGATCAAGGGCAAGAGACACTGAGACATGCTGTTCTTTCCTCCAGAGTTTTCAAGTTGTTTATCAAACACGTTCCTTGAGCTCCACATAACGTGTCAGACTGCTTCAATGGACTGAAGCATAAATCTAGGTTTCATGAGTCATTATTTTTAACTCTCTCCGTTACTAAAGTGCCTGTTAAGCCTCTAGGCAAACTTTGTACACTGGAAGATTCACTTTGGAAGACAAGATGGTGCGCCAGAGGATTCGTTTTTCCTAACACGTGGCCCTCTGGCTCTCTGTTTTTCCCCAAAGCATTTTGGTTGGTAGAGGGAGACGTGGTGAGTTTTAGACTTATTTAGAAATGTGAGTTTGTCAATTTTGTCAGTTTAAACCTCTAAATATAGAATGAGAGCACTGGGTATTTGGGAACTGAAGAGTCCTGAGAGGTAGGGTGCCAGGCTTGGCCTCAGGGATATGCTTGAGTAGAAAACATTACTCCAGTAAGTCTGGTGCTTTTAGTTGGGAAACAAAGTGAGCAACGTAGCAGAGTAAGTGTCTACATTGCTGCTCAAGAAAGATTTTTCCAGTTTACATTTCAAGGAAGGGTTAAAAACGTCAATATTTATGGAATAGTTACCATGTGCTAACCACAGTATTCAGTGCACACTCATGAACACCCACTTACATATATGTGCTTTACAGTATTTTTTTTTTTTTTTTTTTTTTTTTTTTTGGTTTTTTCTCCGGTACGGGGAACCGAACTCACGACCTTGCGCTTGCCAGGCAGGCGCTTTGCCGCTGAGCTAAATCCCCAGCCCCCATGCTTTACAGTATTTATAGACTATTTTATATATTTATTTCCTTTTGTTCTCCACCAACCCTACAGTTATTCTTATATTCTGCATTATTTAAGGAGTAGAGTCAGTGATGAGGCTGACAACAATGCTAAACTATACCAGACCCACCATCAGCTCTGGTAGAACCCACCCAGTAGTGAGAAAAAATGCACTGATCCCTCAGAAACCCCAGTGTATTCTGTGAGATGCGTGTTTTGAGACAAAGAACACAGTCCAAGTACATTTTAAAACAAAGGGTCCTGATTTAGACTGAGTATGGTGAGTGGATGAGGTAGGTCAAGGAAGCAACCTTTAAACTGATGGGATGTTCTTTTTGTTTGCTATCTTTTTTAAGGGAAATTTAGACTTAGTTATTTATCTAACTTTAAGGCTGGACTTTTCAAAAGATACTCTTCCTACAAATGTGCTGGGAATCTTTTCCAGCCATAAAGCACAGAGCAAACACAGTTGGCCCTGAGGATCCTACCTCACAGTAGGCTACAGCTCCTCCATGCTGGGGTAGAAGAGCAGAACTGTAGACTAAGAAGCTCTTTCTGGAGTAAACAAGACCAACATGAGTGGAGCCCAACAACTACTTTAGCTTTATTAAAAGAGCCAAGAAATGAGAATCATCATGCAGGGCAGACCAAATGAGATGACTCAAAAGAGGAAAATCAAGGTCAGCTGGGGCCTTGGTACAGTAGGTTATGGTTATTTCAATGCCCATAAGAATGACACAGAGTATGAAATATGAGGCTGTTGAGAGGCCTATGTTTTACTGCATATGTATTGGGATTTTGAGTACATAAAGCTTTCATTTTTCATTGTATTGTTTAAATTCATGCATGGTAGGTGAGAGTTTTACTGTCCTCATGAAAACTCAATTAAGGAGCCTCTATAGTTTAGAAGTACACAAATCAGCATTTTGGTGTGCAGGTATCAGCTGCTTCTGCAGAATTTCACCTTAGGTTTATTTGAACTTGGATTGCTCACATTACAAACAAGTTCTTTTGTTTGGACTGGTAATATAAAAGTAAAGGAAATATTCGATTCAGGAAAAAAAGAATTGCTTAGAGATAAAATTAGTGATGCTTAACTGCCAGATGTCTTGGTTACTTTTCTCTCTCCTTGGTGAGACAAAATACCTGACACCCAAGTAAAAGAGGGAAAGGTTTATTTAACTCACAGTTTGTGAAGGTTTCAGTCCACACTCCACAGACTGCAAGGCAGAGTGGCACATGGCAGAGGGCAATAGTTCATGGCACATAGTGGCAGAAAAACAGCAAAACAAGAGCAAAAAGGGAGGGGCAGCGAACAAGCTTTTTTCCCTCCCTTACATTGTATGCAAGTTACCCACCTCAAGGTGAATGTAGCACTCACACCCATAATCCCAGCACCGGAACGTGAATTAATCACAAACTCTAGAAGCCCACCCCATGACTGCATGAGGCTTTGTTGGGGGGGGGGGAGGAGGGCGATATCTAGGCATAAACTGTAACAGGTGAGACTGAAAATTTACTCCTTAAAGTATAATTGCCATTTGGGAAGAAGTCATAGGATGGGCATTTGAGGTAAAATAAGAGAAGACCAGCTGAAGACATGCTTGAATTGGCGGAGTATGAGAAAAATGTTAGGAAGTTTGGGTAAAATCAGATATTGAAGGAATTTGGAAAGTCAGGAAGATCTGGAACTTGATTCTGGGGACATTAGAAGTAAAGAAGCCCTACGGGTAGGAGATAACATGCAGTATTCCACCAGTCTCATTTCCAAGAGAGGTATATAGGGACAGATGCAATGAGTGGGCTGTTCAGCCCATTGAAGTGTGAAGAGTTGTCATTTTATTCAGGACTGAATCTAATGAAGTCTTTTGATTAAAACAAGACATAATGAATATATAAAATGAGAAATCCCAGGGCATTTTAAAGGAGAGATTTGAGGAAGAATAGAATTGCAGAATTACCCATGTCTGAAATTTGTATAGCAATACATTCAAGTTAAAAGATCTGTGCTACTGTGCTACCTGATTGGGGAGGGTCATGCATGAAAAGCTTAAAAAACAATTCATCAACTTAGAGACATAAAGATATCAAAAGAATAAAGGATCTAAAGCAGACCTTGTTTGATTGGATAATAGAAAAAGAAAGAGTAGGGTGATTTGGGGGAGTGGTTGCCACCTGAAAACAATGATCTGAATAAAGCACCTCATGGTAGACTGACTGAGGCTTCCCTGGGTGAGGCTTCCCCTAGGGTGCCCAGCAGAGAAGAGTTAAAAAGCTGACAAAATCAAACAGAAAACAGAAAAGCTGAGAAAATCGTAGACAAGTAGTAAGATGCATAGTTGAACAATATTTCTTTGAAACATTTATGTGAAATCTCACCATAAAAATGACATTTCCCACAGCCCTCCAGTACCCATGGATAGAATTGCCTTAGCTTACCAACTGTACACCTGAAAGTGTTTTTAAAGGAGACCGAATAAGACACCATGTCTGCTGTACTATTCTCCTTTATTTTCAACTAAACAAATGCTTAGATGTTTAAAAGAGAGCAGATTTATAAATGTAGGCTTGAAAAAATGAGAAAACAGTTCAGGGATTCACAGATAGTAAAAAGATTGTAGTAATTTAAAGGTTTTAGTATTTTAAAAATTGCTGCTTGGTTGGGTTTATAAGTACATTAAATACTTAAAACATGAAAGAATGTCACCAAGTGTCAATTAACACACATCAAAAATGGATATTTGCTCTTATATGTATTGACATGGACTTCCTGTAATAAACTCTTTATTAGGCTATGGAAACATTCTGCTACCTTAAGCCATGTAATAATTGTAAGTAACATGGGCTTTCAGGATCAGACCAAGTAGAATGATTTAATAGTTATTAGGTTTCAGTAGCTTCCTTTTTGGGGGAAGTTTGTTGGGTACAAACTATAATAATTTGTAAAGAAAAAAATGATAGGGGAGACATTACAGTTTCTCTCCTATATATAGAATCACCAAAAAATGAATTTCTTAACATAAGAGACTCAAAAAATATGAACTGTCAAAGGAAATACCTTTCTTTCAACAAACATCTTTATCTGAAAGCTAACTTTTCAATAAAAATTTTAAAGAAAATTAATAATCTATATAATTTTATAATCTATTCCCACTGCTTAAATTGTAAATAAAATCTTGTACTATTTGCATAGGAAATCTCAGTTTAGAAAAATCATTTTCTGAACCTGACTGCCCATCAGAATCCCTCAGGGATTTTTATTTTAAGGAAAGTCCCAGCTCCACTGAAGATCTCAAGCAGAGTATCCAGCTTCTGGGAATATTTATGTTACAAAAACCTCTCCAGATGATTCTGTGTATATTGAGGTTTAAAAAGTGTATTGCATGATTTAAAATCTAAAGCATCAAAAGCATTCAGTGGGATTGCTTAGCAGATATGGTTGATGCCGTTCACTAAATACAATATAGTAAACGTTGCTGGAAAACAAAAGGATTAAGTCTAGAGTTTGTTAAAATAGGCTTAGTGAGGGCTCCTGACTGTCACATTATTCCCCCCAGGTGTTTGCAAATTCAAAATATAGTCACGTCACCAGGTCCAAGAGCGAAAGAAGAGATTTAAGACCTATGTGGGTGAGGGTCAAAGGCAAAGATCTACAGGTATTGCTAGATCCAGATACATCCAAAGAAGACCAGTGGAACAACTAACGCTTGTATCTAGCTGCTCTATAGTGATGTCTTCTGGCAGGATTCCTGATATTCTGGCAGAGGCATGGGACAATGGTAGGGGGTATTGATTTCTCGAGTTTGAAAGGGGCTTGTGTTTAGTCCTAGTGGAGCTAGACAGATGTGAAATCCAGGATCAAGATTAATCAGTGAAAGTAAGGGATTAATGTGGCTCCCAGAAGGTAGTGAAAAGTTATATGAATATTTAAGGGGTTCTGTTACAAAATCAATAGAAGTTGGTGATTGGAGAATAAGAATGAGGGGAGAATAAGTGATTATGTCTAGTGTCTGGTTTGGGCCAATGAATATATAGCAGTTCATATATAATGGTAGAAGTTGTGGAAAGACTAAAAGGTTTGGAGAATAAATGGGGAAAACCTATTTTGTTACTATTGAAGTTGGGCTTTAGTAGATTGCGGTAAATAGATATGTGGGTCTGGACCTCAGGGGAGGGTAGGATGTGAAATTTTATCACTTCTAGATGGGCCATGTAGAATTCTCCAGGTGAGAGGGAGAATGAGGTGTGAGAAGAGATTCAGGACAGAACTCTTTGAAAATAAGGAAGATGAAATGGGTACAAGGATACTAAGAAGAAATAATGAGAGAAGTATAACTGCAAAGAAGGAAGCATTTATTGAGCATAACTGAATAATGGTACGGTACCAGTACTATGCTAAATGAGATTTATATGCATTATCCCATATATCTTCACAACTACCCTATGCAAGTAAGTACATGAGAAATAAAAGTTGTACAAAGGGGTTAGAAGCAAGAAAGAAATACCAAAGGGCATGAGATATCAGGTATATAGTACAAAGATAAAAAGTTTAAAAAGCAGAACACCAGGAGGTGAGGCAGGTTGACAGAGCCAGGAGTGCAATGAGAACCAACACTAAAGGCATATAGCAGGTATCAGTTTATAAGAATAGTTTTGGGACTTAATGCTTTCTTTTCTTATCTGTGAGTTCAGAGTGTTAGAGTTCTAAAGTGTTGAAATATTGATGAAATAGCTTAAAAAATAGGGCTTTGACTCAGAATCATCAAAAAGTTGATAATCAACAAATGGCATAAATGATAGAATGTTAGACGTGTAGAGCATTTAAAAAGTATGTGTTTATAGTGGGATATGGAAACAATTAAATAAATGAATTTGAATAAACTTTTTTTTCAAAACAAAAGACTAAATATTATAAAGGCGGATAAAAGCATAGATTTTGGAACCACACTGAACATTTGCTAGCTAGTAAGTCATTTGATTTTTCTTTGCCTCATTTTTGTGCATGTAAAATAGACATAATAATATCACTTACTTTTTAATGCAGCATATTTATTAGCTATGGACAACTAGTAGTGTTTAACAAATCACCCAAGACTCAACAGTTTAAAGAACAACAATTTATTCTTATAAATCTGAGCAATGGGCCAGATCTGCTCCAAATGATCTCCTGGGGTCAGTGAAATAGACACATGGCATGGCAACTGCTGAAGCACAAAAGAGATTATCTGCTTATATCCAGTTGGGCAGTCCATATCATATGACCAAGCCCAAAGTCAAAGAGTAAGATATACAAGAGGGAGTGATATCAAAGCTGTAGGTACAGCAAGAAGTGAACAATTGCAGCTGATAATTGAGTCTACCATAATTGTTTTGAAAATTACATGTTAATGTTTGAAAAGCACATAGAATAATTCTGGGTCCATTGTAATAGCTATTAATTTTTTGTTTTTTGTTGTGTTGCTGAACATTAAACCCAAGGCTTTGTGAGTGGTACGCAATCATTCTATTGCTGAATTACACCTCTGATCCTAATGTTTTTTAAATTTGCCATTCCTATTGTAATTGTTCCCCCATTAATTATACTTTAATGTCATTCCAATCAAAACTTCAATGCAGTGATGATAATTCAAAACTTAATGTGCAATAATCTCAAGAAGAAAAGCAGCAAGAAGGTACCAGCCTTACTTAGTCTAATGTATTCACAAATGTTGTATGAGAAAACAGTATATAAAAATAAGGTTTTCAGAATAAAAGGATAAATTTTCAAAGTGATGAATATTTTGATAATTATGTAACTACACTAAAAATTAACCCACATTTTATAGTGCATGCCAAAAGAAAACTTGCCTATTTAAAATTGGAGTACCAAATGAAAAAAATATTTATATTAAAGAGATGCTAACAGAAGATTTAGTCGACAGAAATGTGGTGAAATTATTCCATGTTCAGTTTTTAAATGAAAATTGGAATTTCAGTAGCAAATGATTGGTATGAATAAATTTAACAGATGAATAAATCAGAAGTTTCGGGTGAGACACCCATATTCAAAGCTGTGACTTCTTAAAGAGGTGTGTTAGAACAAGATGCCAGTTTTTAGAGATTACTGAAAACCGGTTGGACAACTCTTAAAATTCTTACCTAAACAACATAATAAAAGGGTCACACTGTGTGGATATCGAAGAGGATTTGTTATGAGACATTGTAAAAAAGGTTCACAGTGTGCCTGAGTATACCTACATAAGCCCACATGGTCTAGTGTGGGAGCAGCCAATTGCCTGCCATTGAAGTGGTCTGGTGCCTGGCTTTCCTCTATGAGGACCTTAGGATTTGTTGCTGGCACAACAGAGAGAGAGAGGAGACTACAGAAGCTAGGTGGGTTGCCTTTAGTTTGTCAGGGCAAAGGATGCCGTGCACTTCCTGGAAACAGGCTGGACTATGTATGAAAGCAAGCTGGGCTGGGTGGCTGTAGGACCTTCTTCAGGCTCCAGGGGAGCTCCATAGAAAGAATTGAGGGTCAGCTTCTCACCCTGAGGGCTCACTCTCTAGAATATGCTTGGAGATGCTTGATCCCATTTCAAGGGAATGGCAGAGAAGAGATCCTCACAGTTGCTAGGCATCCATCTAAAGCTTTGGAATAACTGCCAGGCTCAGAGTGCACCACACTGGTCAGTAAATAATTTACTCCACTTCCTAGTGTTTCCTCGCTCTCTAGACACTGATCCTGGAGAAGTTAGGGCCACCAAGCTGGGAGAAAAGTAGCAATACTAGACAGGGAAAGAGAGTCAAACTCTCAGATTCCAGGCTGAAGACATACTGAGCTTGGGGAAAACCATAGATTTGCTATAACTGAAGTCCAATGTTTTCATAATTACATATTTCTGGCCATCTTACTTCTGAATGGAGATCAAGTTTTGTGGTACACAGAAACTACATGACTACTTGTTAGATGAGTGGCTCTACAAATCTTAGGGCCAAGAAAAGTAAGGCTCCCAGAATGTAAAGGGATGTTGACAAATCACAACACATTTGCCTAAACTGGTAGGTGTACTTGTCCAATGTAAAAGTTAGACGTGATATTTTCAGTGGTATACAAATTTAACTGCAAAACTAAATGTACAAGAACTGAGAAACTATTTTCAGTAATACATAAACAGTAAGATATAACACATTTCATAGAAAGAGTTCATCCAAATTTATAAGAAAATTATCCACCAATAATAAATGTGCGAATAGTTTGGGCAACAACTAATGCAACTAGAAATGTATGTAAAGAAAGTAGAAGTATCTTATTACTAGCAAAGGAATGTAAAACAAGCAAACATAGCATGTATTTATACCTAATGTGTTAGCAAAAATAAGTACCTTTGATACGTAATATTAATAAGGCTGTGAATCTGGCAGTCTTTTGGGAACATTGGTTTGATACATTCCTTATAAGAATGATACAGAGAGATTCACAAACAGTACAGGTGCTTCTACACAGCAATTCAGTAATATCATTCTTTGACATTTACACTAAGAAGTTAATTCAACAGAGTAAAAAGATGTGTTTATGAAAATGGTCATAGTAGCACTAGCTGTCATAGAAACATGGAAATAGTCTTTATATTAAATAATAGGAAAGTGAGTTAAATACTAGGTCTGATCAAAATAGATGGTGAATGTTTAAATTAAAAAATGTATTACACATTGCCGTTAATCCCTCTCAGAATCCTCCCCCTCACTTCAGACACATTCATCCCGTTATCCTTGCCACCTTCTGAAGCAATTCTCTTTCATGAAGGTCTTCATGACATGTAATAAAAAGTTCAACAAATACTGCTGCTGAGCACCATCCAATGGGAAGGTAGGCTCATAAACACATCACAGTGTCCTCATCCACCTTATTCACTGGATCTGGAACCAGAGGACCTCTGTTTCTTCCCAAAGTCAAAATGACATGAAAGGTAAATTACTTGAATTCATCCAGGACATTGAAGTGGTCACAACAGTGCAACAGAAGACACTAAGGTGAGAACTTCCAGAATTGCTTCAGAAAGAACAATGGGCTAAGTGTGTTCAAAGTGAGTGAGAATTTTGACGGGGATTAATAGCAATGTGTCTTTTACTGTAAGTTTTGAATTAAACACATATATTTTTCTGTCACACATTGTATATACATATATCTCATTCACAGTTTAAATTAGCAGTTTTGAATAATTGAGCAATGACAGTGTTCAGATGAAAAGAGGATGGTAAGAAAATGAAGGAAGTTCAAAATTAACTGGAGGAAGTGAAAAGTGTTTCACAGGACACAGGGAGAAGGGAAGCCTCAGAGTACTAAACCTGATAAGGCTTCATGGCCTGTGTTCCTCCTATTGCTGTGATTTATAGGACAATTCACTTCACTTTTCCCCAAATAAATACAAAGCATTAGATGAATTGCAGCTCTAAAATTATATCCTTCGTTTCTCTGTTATATTCCTTTGCTCACTCCTTCATATGAAAAGTGCAGGATTTCTAGGGCAGAAGCCAGCTGGACACTGGCAACAGTGTTGAAGTCAGATTTCCAACCAAGGACAACCAGGGAGTTTATGGTGTTTCAAAGATGCCCAACTGCTCCAGCTTGTCATGCTGAAATTGTGCATATGTTTTCAGGGTAGGTTTGCATGTCTTGTTTAACAACAACATTCAAATTTTATAAATATAGCATTTATAGAAAATCAAAGGATTGTTGAAAACTAGGTTTAAATTCCATTTTTATGTACCAGCTCTTTGCATTTCAATTTTCTAGACTGTTCAGAGGGTAAAGAATATCTCTTCTATGTCTTTTTATAGGGATTTTCTAAGGATAAAGTAGAGGTTTTATATATGAAAATGTCTTAGAATTGTCCGGCAGACATGCAAACTCTTAATCTTTAACGAATTTTCTCCAGTTTTCTAGCTGCAGAAAATTTCTTGCCTAAAAGACTCATTAATTGAATGACTCAGTTTCCTTCTAAAAAGTGGAGCCTGACACCTAAAGGTAGGTAACTGGGAAATAGTCTGTTTAAGCAGCCGAGACCAACTCACGGTGGGAGGAGTCTGTTCAGAGTCACAGCTTTCAACTAGAAGAAAAACGACCTGTTAGGCCAGTTCTAACACAGCAGGGCTGGACCAGTTTTAAAATGTGGAAAATTAACATTGATAAATGCATGTTTACAGTTACAAATCAAGCTAATAAATTATTAAGTAAATATCTTACTCGGCTTCTGTTTGAAATCTCTTTAATTTCATCAGTTTGACTGATCTTCAACTGCTTTCTACCCTGGAATTCTTGCATTTTCTTTGATTAAAAGGAAATAAAAGGAATATACATAGAAAATAAAGATATACACTAGGACAGGTATGGTACCCTTACCTTTGACATGATCTGGAAGCCTGACTGAAGATTAGAGTTCTTGGACTTGGCAGCATTCCATGTCATGAGTTGGTGATTCGCTGGGCTCCAGCCCATGCTTCCTGCTCGTTTTCCTGTTAGCACTCACTGAATGGCTTCTGGGTGCCAGGCATTGCTCTTGTGCTGTGTATATTAACACATTTATTCCTTGTACAAACCCTCTGAATAGGTAGCATCTGCTATTTATAATTAAGGAATCTGAGCCAGAGTTGAGTAAAGTAATTAATAACACAGCTAACATATTGCAAGAGGGATTTGAAACTTTTTTCTGGCTTCCAAGTCACCTCTCTAAAACCACCCATTTTTTTCAAGCACTTCTTATTTCAAGAATTTTGGTAAGGTTTTAGAAGTAAAATAATTCTCATAATTTCTCTTGAGTACCATTATCTGTATTTTACAGTAGGTGCTCAGAATGAGCTAGTTTTGGCATTCCTCCCTGTTTTTTCTGTCCCTTCCCCATCTTCCCTCTCTGCTTCTAGTCTGGAGCAGGACCTGCTCCCTGGTGCTAGGCCCACTGCATGCTGTCACCTGAGCTGCCTGGCTCCAGCCCTGGTGGTGTCTGACTTGGGTGTGAAGCCTTCGGGCAGAGCTGGTCTCTGCAGTACCAGGCTCAGCCAGGCCATTCTGGAACATACTTACTAATGCGGAAGACCTCAAACAGGCTGAAGGTCTGCAAACAGCTGGCTTCTAGTACTGCGGTTCTCCTTCACAGATAAGTAAAGGCAGGTTCAGAGGTGTTACCTTACTTTAAGATCAAATAGCAAATAAAAATATCAGTGACTAAATGGCAATAAAAATATCAGCTTCTCTCTTATGCCTCTGTGGTTTTTTTTTTTTGATATATCACTTTTATTTACAGCTATATCTTCCTTCTTTATAAATTAAACCCCAAAAGAATTTAATATGCAAAAAACATAGCACTGTATAACTAAAGTATAAATGAAGTCAGATCTAACACTCAATTAAGATAGAATTTCATTCTTTAATAAATGAATTTGGCAATGAATATGCTTTTGGATTATGGTGGAAGTTTTGGGCAATGCCTCTCTTTCCTCCTCAGCCTCTGTGATGGTTACTCTTGGCTGTCAACTTGACTGGGGTGGCAGACACCTAGGAAGCTGATAAAGTACACTTCTGGGTGTGTCTTGAGGGCATTTCAAGTGATGATTGGCATGGGAGGACCCTCTCTGAGTGTAAGTGGCACCGCCTGATAGGCTGGAATGAGGAAGCTTATGCATGTGTAGACCTGACCCTCCTTGAGTTGCTGCTATTGTCCATGTTTATTGAACTCCACGTTCTTTGGCCTTAAAAATGTGGGCTCAGCAAGCTCCTAGCCCTTTTGCTCTGAATGGGGAGACATCGTTGGTCTCTCTTTCAATTTTTTTTTTTTTTTTTTTTTTGGTCTTTTTGAGATAAAGTCTCGCTATGCAGTTCAGGCTGGCCTTGAGCTCACTTTGTAGCCCAGGCTGGTCTCAAACTTGCAATGATCCTCCTGCCTCAGCCTCCTTAGCCTGGGATTACAGGTATGTGCCACCATGCCCAGCTCTCTGTTGTTCTGAGCCTTTTGGATTTTGGACTGAGCAGCTACTGGTTTCCCCGGTCTTTAGCCTGTGGATGGTCATTGCAGAAGCCAGTGTAACCTGGCCCCTCTTCTATACAAACTTTGTTGGTCCTTCTGGAAAACCCTAACACCCCCCTCAAGGAAGCATTTGTTTTTAAGTCACTTTGTTAACTTAAGTAATAAAACTTTCATTTTGCAAAACTAAGTTGTTAAACACTGAAACAAATTTGAACATTTTGGACTAGCTCTTGTGCAAAATAGAGAATGCTTATTTTGCTGATTAAAATATTAAGGCTACATTGTAGAACAATAATTCACATTTTAAAATATTATCTGTCAGATTTTCATGGTAAAAAAATCTTATGAAGAATATGTTGTACATTTCAATAGTATACAAATTTCTTTAATTAGTATGTCTTCTTGATATCAAAGATATGGCTCATAAAATAATATTTTACCGGAAATAGTTCCTCTTATGATTATCTTGTATTTTGCTACAATAAATAAGAAAATAGATTTTCTGCAGGTGCTTCTATTAGCATATTGAGTATTCTGAGCTACACGTATGCACCTCTAAAACCCTTCAAATAAATTGAAAGTATTTAGTCAGCTTTTTGAATATAATGCCATATGGAAAGTAGTTTTGTAATGTCCACAAATTTCTTTTTCTATCAATTAATTTTAAAATCTGTGCTTTATACTGATAATTTAACAGTTCTGGCCAAAAAATTGCCTATATATATATATAGGCACCACATAGTGGCTCCATGGTCTCATTTTATTAATCTACATGTATTTGAATTCAACATAAAATGGGCAGTAGTTATATGTGTGCAGGTAGTGTGATGGCAACTTCTCTAATTCACAGTTATTGAGTAGAAGATAATTCTGATTTGTGCTCATCCTCCCTCCCACTATAAACTTTGATATTGTTTGAAATGAAGGAATTTCTCAATCATAGTCACTGCTGTGGTTTACACACAGTTTGAGTGTGCTTTCCAATGTGTCCTGTGTTGAAATTTAATCCTCACTGTGAGATTAAATGGTGAAAACAATCCATCTATCGTGTTTAGAGTTAATGGAGAAATGGAGAGGATTAGATAAAATCATTAGGGTAGATATTTCAATTGCATCCTGGTGTCTTTAGAGTATAAAATAGAGGTCCAAAGAGGCACCTGTTCCCTTTCTCTTGCCATCCAATGTTGTGTGTTATCTCGAGACCAGCAAGAAGGCCCAAACCAGATGTGGCCCCATGATCTTGCACCTCCAGGACTATGAGATAAAGCGATTCTCTTTTATTTATAAGCCACTAAGTCTGTGGTATTTTTTTTGGAACAGAAAATAGATGAAATCACCTTATGAAGCAGTAAAGGTCAATATTAAAGAAAAAGAAGCACAGTCTTTATAGTGGTAGAAACCTCTGACAATTTTATTGGGTATGATTTAGATCAAAATTGTTCCACAAAATCTCCTGTGTTCAGAGATTTGGAGGTGCTTAGATTGTGATGATGTTATACTTCTCAGTGGATTAATCCATAGATAAATTCATGCTGAATATCGTACTAAGAGGGGCCTGGTTGGAGGTAGGTCACAGGAGTGTGACCTGGGAGAGTGGATTCTTGTTCCTGGCTCCTCCCTTCTTTCTTTCTGCTTCCTGGCTGCCACAAATTGAGCAGCTTTCCTCTGCTATGATCTTTCTAAATCAGAGTCAGTGGACCAAGGACAGAATCCCCGAACCAGGAACCAAATTAAACCTCTCCTTCTGTAAGCTGTGGGTCTCAGTATTGTGTCCCAGCAATGCAGACACTGATTAATACAGATAGCATATGGGAAGAATAGAGTGGTGTTTACAGAATTATAGGTTAAATGTAAAAAGGTAAAAGAGGGATATTGGGATAACAGTGGCAATTCTAAAGACTATACACAAAAATATGGAGTGATAAAAATGAGAGAGTTACTACAATGGTACACATTTTGAAATGTAGTTTATTTAAATCACCTTAAAAAAATAACACTTTTCTGTACTATTATGATGTTAACATGTCTATTAGCTGAATTTCTTAAGCCAATGTTAATTTTGGAAATAACTAGGTGAATCTAGTAAAAATAAGCTATTTTGTTTTACTTTTTCTTTTAGGGCTTCATATTTTTGGCCTAATACTTTGATTCAGAAATAAAAAAGAAAAAAACTAGCTGAATCTGGTCCCATTGCTAAGTGTATTTTGGAGCAAATGATTAGAACACATTTTAACAAAGGGTATTTACTTGCCGCCCACTCAGACACTGCACTAGTTAAAACATACATGAAAAGAAGACACAATAAAACATCAAAAGCACCACAAGCATAAAGAAATTTGACCTAAATATTGCCATATTTGTAAGTTTTCCCATATAGAATATCAGGTTTCTTTTATAAAGTTCCATACAAGTGCACACAAAGTAAAGTTCCTTTTATATTTTTATTAACTTAATATAAAAGCAGTTCCCTTGCAGCATGACATCAGAACATTATACTCCTTACTGAATAATTATTTGCCTTTTCTCCAGTTGATCTCCACCCAATAATTACATTTTAAAACTCAGTGATCGTGGATCAGTTCTATCCTACACCAACCTTATGTTTGTTTTCTTCAAAATACTAAGTTAAGAAAGGTGATGTGGACTTTCGATTAATTCTGGCTCCCTAAACACATACAATGGGGTAGAAAACAGGTCATTTTTGTTCACCATTCCAGTCCATTTTTGTTCACCATTCTAGTCCAGGGCTAAGCAATGCCTGTTCCACAACAAGTACTTAATAGACATCAGCAGAATGGGAAAATCCATGGAAATGGATGTTGCATGAAACAGAAGTCGTCCTACATTGTATCTAATTATCTTCAGAGAATATATAAATCCTAGAATGTTTCAACTGAGTCATTGGCTTCCAAAATTCTAAATTCTAAAATACCTCAATGAGCACTCTGTTCTTTCAGTTTGGGGAACAAGAAGTAAATTGGTAAACTCTTGATGTTACTGCTTTTAAACACCATCTAATATGCAGCTGGAAAATAATTGCTGTTATTCTTAGAGGCACACTGAGTTAACTTATACATTTATTGTTATTTTTCCTTTTCCATTCAAAAATATTTAAGAAGTATGTCACTGTCATACTATCTACTAGAATAGAAACTAATGGAATTTCACTATTTATGCAAGTCCTTTTTCACCACTGGCAATGCCGTATTAGACTGCCATGCCTGTTGGTCACTTGCCTTGCTTGAAGTTTCTTTCACTGGGGATCTGTATTATCTTTCTATAAAGTGCAGGTTGAAAAACCAATGTGAATTTTTATCTTGCAGATGTATTTTCTTCTTGAGGAACATCGAGTTCAAATTGATGACCAAAACAATATACAACATGTGTGCTTCTATTTTCTTGTGGAAATTTAAAATGAAGTCCTGCTCATACCTACTTCATGAAAAAGAGTGTCTGTGTTTCTTTCCTGTTGCACTTTGCAAGCAAGATGCTAAGTACTGGGCCCCAACAGACAAGCTTCCCATCAGATATATCAGAACTAACAATAAAAATGGAAGCTGGAAGGCTGAAGATAAACAAACCTTACAGCTGTAGAGATTGAGGAGTTACTAGAGTTAGTAATTAAAAGTGGAGAGGGGGGTGAGATGTGAAATCTTCAATTATGTGACAAGAATATAACAATAGCAGTGAGAAGAAAAAAATTGAAAGAAGGTACAGAAGAAAAGCTATTTTTTACAAGTATATAAAACATCATCAGAAGAGGAATCATTCAAGAAAGAACAATCTAAGCTTTTTGGAGAATTCTAATACTATAGGAAGCATATCCAACACTGGAGGATATAAGGAAATCTGCTGGTCCTATAGGAAACAAACATTTCAAATTAGCTGATGATATCTCAAAGGGCCCGTTTGAGCTGGGTGTGGTAGCCCATACCTATAAACTCCGCTACTTAGAGGCTGAGGTAGCAGTATCACAAGTTTTAAGCCAGCCTGGGCAATCTAGTGAGCTTCTGCTTTGAAAAAAAATTAAAAGTGGGCTCAGGAAATTGCTCAGTGGAAAAGCATTTGCCTACCATGAAACCTCCAGTATCTTACCTTCCAAAATAAAAAGTGTCACCTTGAAAGATTTGTATTGCCTTCTTTCAATATATCTTTTTAAAGGGGGAATAGTACCTCTGAAACAAGGCAGTTCTGAATTAGGTAAACATGTATACTAACTTTTTCTTGAATATTGTGCTTTTTAATGATTTGAATTTGTCTCCCAAAATTCACATGTTGAAACCTTTAGCCTTAGTATGGTGGTTTGGAGGTTGACCCTTTGGGAACTGATAAGTGTTACATGAAGTCATGAAAATGGAGCCCTGATGATGGTATCAGTGTCCTTATATGAGAAAGAGACTAAAGTTAACACTCTCTTTCTGTGAAAACTAGGAAGAGATCCTTGTCAGGATCCCTAGCAGGCCACCAAATTCTTGTCAGGGCACTAGAAGTGCTGGCACCTTGTTTGTGATATTAATGGCCTCCAGAATGGAGACGAAGATACTTCTACTGTTTAAGATGCCATATTTTGTGAGCTAAGAGTATGCTTACCCTATCAAAATGTCTGTCTTAGTTAATGTAGACTGATAAAACCAGTAATTTATAAGGAACGAAAATGTATTTCACATAGTTCTAAGAGCTGGAAGTCCAAGATCAAGATACTGGCAGGTTTAGTGTATATTGAGGACCTGGTCTATGCTTCCAAGATGGTATGTTGATCCTGTATCCTAACATAGCAGGAGGTGGAGAATCCAAGAAAGAGAAGACCTCACCAGCTGACCATCTACCAAAAGTTTCATCTTTTTATACTATAGCACTGGGATTTTGACATGAATTTTGAAGTGCACATAAATCTGAAAACCATTGTGGAGTCCTGGGCCTTTTATTTATGATTGAGGTAATAATAATTCCTTCACATAGTTGTAAGGATTGTAGGAAACACTTGGTATATTGCAGGAACTTCAGTCCAATAAAATTTGATTATTGGATGTCTTAGTCATTGTTGTCACTGGACAAAATACTCAACACCTGCAACTTAAAGGAGGAAGGGTTTTTTCTTACTCATGATTACTCCACGGACAACTGACACCAATACAGAAATGGCATGGTGAAAGAGCCTGCTGTGGAGAAAAGCTGCTCATGTTATGGAGGCCAGGAATCAGAGAGAAAAGTGAATAAACAGGTAGGGAGATGCACCCTTTCAGTCCAGGCCCAATGACCCACCTCTTTCAGCCAGACTCCACTTCCCAACAGCACACTCAGCTATGAGCTGTAATCCAAGCACCTTCCTAAAGCTCTGTTTACTGTAGCTGAAGTTGGGAGCCAGGTAGAAAACCTACAGGGCCCCAGTGAAGTTTCTTAAATAAAGAGTTAAACTCCTGCTAGAAATAGAATAGCTAAAAAACCCAGAACTCATAAGGCTGGCCTGGCTCACTTCATGCCAAGACATAACTCCCTCCTCCTTATGTCTTCAATTAAGTGCGCGCGCGCGCGCGCACACACACACACACACACACACACACACACAACCAAAGTGGACAGGGTGAGGTTTATATCATAAAACCTCAATATATAACATATACACTGCTGTGGTTAGCTCTTGTTTTGCTATTCTCTGCTGGCCATGAACTGTTTCTCCTTTGTGATGCTTATCTGCCATGCCACCCTGCCTTGAAGCCAGCTGATTATGGACTGAAACTTCTACAACCTAAGAGCTAGGTAGACCTTTCCTCTTTTAACACTAGATATTAAAGATTTTTTTTCTCAGCAACAAGAAAAAGAACTAAGCATTTGGTATAGAGAGAAGTGGGAATTTTGCTCTGACTATACCTGACCATGTGGCTCAGGGGTCAGTGGGACTGGCTTGTGGGAGGAGTTTGGAAAGTTTCAAAGATGCCAGCTGATAAAGAGCTGGAACACCTTATGTTGTACTTGATGGTAGATTCTGATCAGAGACTAGAAGACCAGGCTCAGGAGGTTTCTGCTGGGAAGGACTGCAGTGTCTGTTGGATCCCAGATGGTGTGTGGTATGGCTTGGCAGACAGCTTGTCTGCATTTTTGTTGTGTCCAGAGAATTTCCCTGAGACTGACATTAGGTGTCTGACTAATAATCCTTGCAGAAGAAATTTCAAGACAGTCTAATGTTGGGGCAGTGGCATGGCTACTGTTGGGTTTTTTTTAGCAAGCTCTATACTGAGAATCAAGAGCAAAGAGGCCAACAAAATGATTTAAAACATTGAATTTGACCAAAAAGGAAGCACCAGTAAAGCTGTGAACTGCAAAGATAGAGCAGAGGAGATCTTAATCACTGGGAAGGAACAGAAGAATAGAAAAGATGACCTGGGAACGTCACATGAAACAGCAGGACTCCAGCAGGACTCCAGCCACTGCAGGCTTAAAGTCACAAAAGTGAAAGACTTTTGAGCAGAGAGCCCTAGAGTACTATGTTCCAGAATGGTAGTGGCATAGGGAAGTTGTTGTTCTGGTTTGGTTCATAGACACTCAACCCCTACAGTCAAGAGAGAAGCCTGGCTACTGCTCCAGGTGGCAGCATACTTTGGCATCATCTGTATGGTGCTGGTTTTAGGTCCATGCCGAACGCAAGAGTTGTGGAGTCAGAAAGGATTCCACCAAGATTTCATACAAAAACGTGGGAATCAAGCAGTGTGCCCCTGAGAGGGCAGCATGTGAAGCTGTGAGTGTGAAGCCAAAGGTGCTGTGGAGACCCCAGAAATTTGGAGAACCCAAGACTGTGGATCATCTGAAGAAAAATGCAAGGAGGGAGCACAGACAGCCCAAGAGAGACCATGTGAGCTACAACCACTAAAAGTGGCCTAAGAGTGGAGACACAAAAGCCCTTTGGAGTTTACAACTTGCCACAGATTGCTGGGAATGCTGGAAGTGGAACTGTGGGATTTAATGTTTGTCGTGCTGGATTTTGGTCTCACTTTATACCCATTCCTTGCTATCCTGTTTGTACCTTTTGTAATGGGGTATTTACCATGTGCAATTTTCTGTTGGAAGTGTTTAACTTTCTTTTCATTTGTACAGAGGCTTGTAGCTAAGAGTTTGCCTTAAATCTCAGAGGAGACTTTGGACTTGGACTTTTTAGCACTGCTGAAACTGTTAGGACTTCGGCAATTTGTATATATGGACTAAATATCTTTTTATAAAGGGATGTGCATGAGTATTTTAGGGGGCCAGGAATAGTATGGCTTGTGTCTAGATGTTTCCCCAAAGCCTCATGCAGTCACAGATGGAGCTTTTTTCATGGTGGCTGGGTCTTGGGTGTGTGATGCTGGGATTAATTCATGGTGCAACGTTAGGCTCAATGGTACTAGGTTTAAGGGTGTGAGTGCTACTCACCCTAAGTAGACTTGATAAGATATAAGGGAGAGATAGAACTGTAGTTGTCTCTTGTTATGTTGCTACCTTCTGCCTATCATGAACTGTCTCTCCTCTGTGATGACCATCTGCCATACCACTCTGCCCTGGAGCTAGCTGATTATGAACTGAAACCTCTACAAACTATGAACTAAATAAAACTTTCTTCCTTTAGCTTTGGATGTTGGGAATTTTGTCCCAGTAAAGAGGAAAGTAACTAAGGCATTAACACCTGAACACACACTCATATATATAAGTACATATATATTTTATTATTCTCACCATATTAATGCATTAAGATGCACAAGTATCCTTGTTATTAACTTGGTCTTGAATGTAACTTGCTATAAATCTCATAAGGTAAGCACCTATACAGCACAAAGAGATAAAAAAGTGCTTATCCAAAAATGCATGCCTAGGCAATAAAAGGGGTAATGGCCAAATCAGGAGTCCCAGAGCCCAAAATAGCCAATCACATTATAACAACTCTCAGGGGTAGAGCCCTCTCTAGCCATGTAGTAAAATAAGCTTAGGACAAAGACCCCAAGTGCCAGATCTGGTTCCCTACTTTACTCCAACAAGGTAGCTATCTACTTATTTTCTCTCTATTTTTGAATAAAATAATTTTGCTTCCCCATTTCTCTTCCCTTTTCAATAAAGTGATTTTTGTTTCTCCTTCTAAAAATATACATCTAATCCTTTTACTGATGTAGGATTTTTTTTTTTTTACAGATCCTGGATAAAAACCTACCCTCATAACATGTAATAGTATGAGCACATGAGGCCTCCAGGGGACATTCATTATATAAATTGCAACGATGGGTTAACATGTTAAATCTATCCTCCTAGAATTTTTTTAAAGTACACAACTACTATGAACTCCTATAGTTCATGGGAGGATTATTTTTGGGTAGGAAAGTAAAAGTTTTGGTCAGAGTTGATGTTTATACTCCTTCCTTCTGAAAGTTGAATCTGTCAATTAAGATGGATTATTTCATCATGAATATGATGTGACAAGTAGGCTTTTGAGATGGGCTCTTCACTTATAGTTAGGCATAAAGCACTGTCCAAAAAGATGTATTGTAGACAGCAATGACCTTCAAAGGGTTTTTTAAAGAAAGAGACCTCTGAATGTCCACCCTTTGTCGTTTTATCACAGGTAGGTCAGGTCTTGGGCATGGGTGGTTTTCTTGCTCTTCCCTAGGATTATTGCTTCACATTTAAGAAAGATTCAGGGCACAGGAAGGTTTTGTTCCTCTCTTCCAGCAGCAGGACCTGAAACTTGGGTAGACTTCTCTAGTCTTCCTGTTTTTCCCTCAGACTTTAGCGGGCACAGTTATTCCTTGGCATCCACAGGGGATTAATTCCAGGGATTTGGCAGACATCAAAATGTGTGAATATTCAAGTCTCTTATATGAAAAGATGAAGTATTTGTGTGTAATTGAAGCATGTCCTCCCATGTATTTTATTATTTTTTTTTTTTATTATTTTTGTTTTTTCTCCGGTACCGGGAACTGAACTCACGACCTTGCGCTTGCCAGGCAAGCGCTTTTGCCGCTGAGCTAAATCCCCAGCCCCCCTCCCATGTATTTTAAATCATCTTTGGATTACTTGTATCTAAGACAATGTAAATGCTATGTAAACAACTTTCATATTGTATTATTTAGAAAAAGAATCTAAACACGTCTAGTAGTGATGCAATTTTTTGTTTTGTTATATTTATTTTTTGAAAAATTTTATTTTATGAATTTAAATTGTACAGCATTTTTTCACTTTTATTAATACATTTTCAGTACATAATGATTACACTGTAATGATTTCACTGTAGGGGATTGGTTCTTGTACATAGCACATTTCAATTTCCATTTTTTTCTCAATACCTGCACCTCCTTTTATTTTTCCAGCATCAGATTCATTTATTTGTCTTATAAGATTTATAATGCTAATTAGCATATATACAGATTTTGTTACATTTCTGATCCATGGGTGGTGGAACTTGTGGCTGTGAAACCTGTAGGTGCAGAACTCAGGAAAGCTTACTGTGCTGTACATTTGGCCACCAAGGTGGGTCTCAAGTCTCTGTCTTGTCTCAGTTTTCCTTCAGAAGACCTGGAGGAGGCTTGTGGGACGAACAGTTGGATGTGGGCTCCCCTTGAGCCTTGGTCTCCCAGCGACTCTAATTGGTCATGGTAGCCAATCCTCAAGCATGCCTGTTTGGTTCATCAATACCAAAATTGTATCACTGCTAATAACTCATTTCCTTGGTAGTAAGTAGGCCTTGGGTTATACTAAACCAAGTGATTATTTATAATTTTTTTTTTTTTTTTTTTTTGGTTTTGGTTTTTCTCCGGTACCAGGAACTGAACTCACGACCTTGCGCTTGCCAGGCAGGCGCTTTTGCTGCTGAGCTAAATCCCCAGCCCCGATTATTTATAATTTTTGCTTAAGTTTTCTTATGTGTTTTTGTAGCTGTCTCCTCTTTTTCCTGTGCTATGCCAAAGGTAAATATAGTTCATATGTCCTGGGTTTTCTTTTTTCTTTTCCTTAAGAGGGGTTTGACATTTTTGAGAATTTACTTCACCTAATTGCCTTGAGATTTAAACATTTGAGGAAATAAGGTGACTATTATGTAGGTTAGTCAGGGTTTTCTTATGTTAGGTTGAGCATGCATGATGGGTGCACCTCTGAGGAGCTTTAGTGGAAATCCAGTCTCACACCTTCATCTCCAGTGATTCTGTTCTGCCCTCTGGCAAAATACATTTAGTATGCCCAAATTGTACCCCATCTCCAGCTAAAAGTAAAGCTTCCACCAGAAGATACTGATCCTTGCCACCCAGGAATCTCCATTTTGCATTTCCTCAAAATACAGTTAGTATTGATCAGAGTTTGTTTCTTTAAGTAATGTCCATGGTCTATTGTAGGCAATCAGTGTCAACCAAGAGATTAGCAAACTGACTCCAACATTCTTGTCCTTTCTATACTCCTTACTGAGAAATGATTGGGGAATTCTATAGATTTTCTTGGTTTAGCACAACCCAAGGACTATTTACTATCAACAAAATGAATTGCTAACAGTGATACAAGTTGGTATTCACAAACCAAACTGGCAGGATTTTTACTAGAGATAACTGCGGATTCTAATTTAATGTTTTATATTGATGCCTATAGCTGATAGCTATATAGCATAAACTATTACTCCAAAACTTAGTGTCTTAAAATAAGGAGCACTTATTGTATTATAATCCCAATGTCTACAAAATCCAGGCCTGTGTTGCCTGATTGCTTGTAGATCATGATTTTTCAAGATGTTACAGTCTTTTGAGATTATAGTCTCCCCTAAGGTGAAGCCTGGGCAGAGACCTGCTTCTAAGCCTTGTCAAGTGGTTCTTGGCAATATTTTCCTCCTTTCACAGTGCCAAATCATGATGTGACAGTTTCCCAGAAAGGGTGATCTAGGAGAGAGCAAGAGAAACAGTGCCTACAAGACAGTCTAAGACTACGTTGTGGAAGTGATAACTCACTGTGTACCATACAGTAGCTGTTGGAAGAGAGTCAATAAGTGCAGTTGTTCTTCACTCAAGTGTGAATGGTGGAAGGTGGGATCACTGTGTACTATCATAGAGACTTCCAACCACATTAGTTGAGTTTCTACTCTCCACACATCCATGAACATAGCTGGAATTGCTCACATTTCCAGGAAGGTTTTTGTTGCTTAAAATGTAATGTTGCCTTGAGCTAATTATGACGTTTGCTCAAATATATGTACTGTTAATCTATTTGTATACTTGACATTAAATTTCATTTATTGATCTTTTATGTATTTATTTCCTTTTGACTATTTTAATGGCATTCTGTTTTTAAAACTTTTTTGTTGTCACTGGAGTTCTTCCTACCTCCCTTTGAACAAAGACCCATAAAAATGCTTGAGAACTACTGGCCAAAAAAGGAAAATAAGAACAGAGGATTTAGTTCATTATTCACCTTAGAGCCGTGAATAATAAACTACAGTTCAAATCTCAAGTGTCTCTTCTTAGTCTAACTTTGAAAATACATTTGGTCAGGATTAGGGTAAAGTCCCTTCCTTCCCAATTCTATAAATTTTTATTGTAATGGGGCAATTTAACAGAGCAAGGACATTAATTTTCTAAGTTTCTCCTGCAGATAAGATTTTAAATTAATAGTAAAATCAATGTTGATAGCTACAAGGAATATCTTAGAGATGATTTACTGGCTCTCTCAATTTATACTGAAAATGAATCTCTAAAAGCTTCAGTTTCAATGTTATAGTTAAAGATTTTATGAACTTTAACAGTGATTGAGCATCCTAAATATGAAAATCCTAAACCTGAAAGGCCTCAAACTCTAAAACTCTTCAATGCTGGCATGATATCACAAGTCAGGTAGCTCAAGAAACACAAATTTCTTTCATGTATGTAATTATTAATATATTGTATAAAATTAACCTTGAGCTATGTGTATAAGATATGTTGCAATGTGAGTGAATTTCTTGTTTAGGCTTGAATCCCATCTTTAAGGTATCTCGTTGTGTATATGCATATATTTCAAAGTCTGAAAAAATCTGAACTGCAAAACACTTCTGGTCCCAAGCACTTCAGAGAAGGGGTATTCAAACATGTTGTGTGAAACCAAACTGATGATCTTTCCTTGCAAAATGCTACCCCTTCCAATCAGTGACAAGATACAAATCCATGTGACATTCCTGTCCATCTGTCCATCCCTCATGAAGTCTTATTCCATTCATTATACTTAAAGTGATTCTTGGGATCTACTGACTTTTCTCTCTTCCTACTGCCACTTTTCAGGTCCATATTGGCTAGAGTCTACATTATAAAGTTCTCTTTCTTGTTGCTATTCTTGTTCCTTTATATTCTAAACTGATTAGGCACAGAAATTCTTCTGAATTTCAAATCTGATAACTTCAGTTCACTCCCCTCAAATTGCTTTTGGTATTAAGAACAAAATCATAGACAAATCTCACAAGGTTCTGCAAGATCTGGCCTCTCCTTTTACATATGGAACATTTCTTTCTCATATCTAAGGGAAAGTCCTTAACTTTAAAGAACTCTTGTTATCTCAGGGTCTTTCCTTTAAATCTTCCTTCTACCTGGACCAACTTTCCCTGAATGTCATGCCACAGGTCTGTTATCACTCCTATGAGGAATCATCCTTTACCTCTTTAACACAGTCAAGTCCTCCTACATTCTAATGCACTGGTCACATTTTATCATTGTGTTCTTATTTGTTCATTTGATTGGCTCTTTCCTTCCCCACCAGATGATTGGTGTCATGAGGTCAGGGACAGTGAGTGTATTGCGCATGCTATTATTTCAGTATCTGGCACAAAATTTGAGTTGTGGAATGACACCCTGGGAAATAAATGAATCCTTGGACTTTAGATTCAGGTCTTTTACCCTCTGGTGTAGTGTAATTTGTATCACATTTTATTGCCATTTCCTTTCCTGTTAAATGAACATGTTTGACTTTTAATTTTAAAAAAATGAAAGGAACATTCAAATTTTAACTTCACATTTTTAAAATAAAGATGAGTGATAACTGAAATGAAAAAACAAGGTCAATTGTTCAAAATGCAATTCTATAAATGAAAAAATTAAGCATATGTAAGTCTCATAGCAAAAACATATGTCTTGGGAACCACTGGAGCTGGAAATTGATCATATGTGTTATGGCAGGCCAGAGCCAGAGTGCCTCAAGCAGTCAAGCTACCTCAGTCTTGAGAAAGACATCCTGCCTAGATAATTACAGTGATTAGTTGCTAGGCAACATTGTCCCTCATGATACTGATTTTGCAAAATTATGAAATAAATGTCCCTACCGTTGAAGTCAGTCCTCTTGCCTATCAAGTAAGAAGTAACTCCACCTGACCCCAGCTATTACCTTTTGTCTTTATATTCTAAATCTTCTCACTGTTTTCTCCCAGGGACCACAAAGAGACCACTGAGTCCTAGACATATGGAAGAATGTAGAAGCACCAAGGGTGAAAATCAAGGATGTTGACAAAATGAAAGTAAAGACTACATGTTAGCTGGGCCTGGTGGTGTACACCTGTAACCCCAGTGCTTTGGAGGCTGACACATGAGGATCACCATGGCTTTGAGGCCAGGCTGGGCTACATGGTGAATTCAAAGTCAGCCTGCACTACAGGTGAGACCCTGTCTCAAAACAAAAATAAAAACAAAACAAAAACAAAAACAAAAACACTACACATTATGTTGTAAGTTGGCCCAGTGAAATACACATGTTACAGGGAGACAGAGGACATAAAGAAAGCACTTCAGTCACTAGTGTTGGCAGCATCCCTGAAGAGAGAAAGAGTTCTAAAATGTAATTCATGGACTTGTCACTTTTTCCTGTCTTAAAAATTATAGAAAAATTCATTTTGTTGACACTTGATTATGGCATCCCCCCCCCCCATATAAAGAGTAGCTGAAAGTAAGGACAAATAATTTCCTTGAACTACTAACCTAGTTAGGTTATTGGAGTCCACTTTTGGCCATGAAATAGTTTCCTATGATTCGCATTTAACTGGAATAAATATTTTATCACTTTTTTGACAAATGATAAAACATCCTACCTTTAAAGTTATGAATACATGGGATTCTGCTTTTCCCTGTAGAAACAAATAAAAAAGACTGCCCCAAAACGCTTGGAAAGAATGGAGTCCAAGCTCTTTTTAGAAAATGATTGAGTTCTGCAGCCCACACCTGGGTGGAGGCATGTATTTTAGTAATATCTTGAGTAAAATTGTGCTCTTTTAAGCTTCATAAAGGAAAGCCTTGCCTAGATTATGTCTAGTTGTGTAATGCTAACGGAAGGCAATTGCTCAGCCAACAATAATTATTATTATGCAAATGTTTATAGGTACCAATTCAATACACTCGGGAATCTATAGAGGAGTAATGTCAACAGATATATA